>NC_134359.1:166978839-167194264 GCF_048569485.1 Anomaloglossus baeobatrachus
TGGGAATATGCAAATTGTCCTTGCAAGACTCCTTCCCTGGTTTTCAGAAGTCTTCCTTCCGGCTGTAACGGCCAAAACCCGGTTCTCCTTGAGCTCGCGGTGACTCTTTACTTATCCCAGAAGGCACTGGGAATATGCAAATTGTCCTCGGAAGACTCCTTCCCTGGTTTTCAGAAGTCTTCCTTCCGGCTGTAACGGCCAAAACCCGGTTCTTCTTGAGCTCGCGGTGACTCTTCACTTATCCCAGAAGGCACTGGGAATATGCAAATTGTCCTCGCAAGACTCCTTCCCTGGCTTTCAGAAGTCTTCCTTCCGGCTGTAACGGCCAAAACCCGATTCTCCAAGAGCTCGAGGTGACTCTCCTCTTATCCCAGAAGGCACTGGGAATATGCAAATTGTCCTCGCAAGACTCCTTCCCTGGTTTTCAGAAGTCCTCCTTCCGGCTGTAACGGCCAAAACACGGTTCTCCTTGAGCTCGCGGTGACTCTTCACTTATCCCTGAAGGCACTGGGAATATGCAAATTATCCTCGCAAGACTCCTTCTCTGGTTTTCAGAAGTCTTTCTTCCAGCTGTAGCGGCCAAAACCCGGTTCTCCTTGAGCTCGCGGTGACTCTTCACTTATCCCAGAAGGCACTGGGAATATGCAAATTGTCCTTGCAAGACTCCTTCCCTGGTTTTCAGAAGTCTTCCTTCCGGCTGTAACGGCCAAAACCCGGTTCTCCTTGAGCTCGCGGTGACTCTTCACTTATCCCAGAAGGCACTGGGAATATGCAAATTGTCCTCGCAAGGCTCCTTCCCTGGTTTTCAGAAGTCTTCCTTCCGGCTGTAACGGCCAAAACCCGGTTCTCCTTGAGCTCGCGGTGACTCTTCACTTATCCCAGAAGGCACTGGGAATATGCAAATTGTCCTCGCAAGACTCCTTTCCTGGTTTTCAGAAGTCTTCCTTCCGGCTGTAACGGCCAAAACCCGGTTCTCCTTGAGCTCGCGGTGACTTTACTTATCCCAGAAAGCACTGGGAATATGCAAATTGTCCTCGCAAGTCTTCCTTCCGGCTGTAACGGCCAAAACCCGGTTCTTCTTGAGCTCGCGGTGACTCTTCACTTATCCCAGAAGGCACTGGGAAGATGCAAATTATCCTCGCAAGACTCCTTCCCTGGTTTTCAGAAGTCTTCCTTCCGGCTGTAAGGCCAAAACCCGGTTCTCCTTGAGCTCGCGGTGACTCTTCACTTATCCCAGAAGGCACTGGGAATATGCAAATTGTCCTCGCAAGACTCCTTCCCTGGTTTTCAGAAGTCTTCCTTCCGGCTGTAATGGCCAAAACCCGGTTCTCCTTGAGCTCGCGGTGACTCTTCACTTATCCCAGAAGGCACTGGGAATATGCAAATTATCCTCACAAGACTCCTTCCCTGGTTTTCAGAAATCTTCCTTCCGGCTGTAACAGCCAAAACCCGGTTCTCCTTGAGCTCGCGGTGACTCTTCACTTATCCCAGAAGGCACTGGGAATATGCAAATTGTCCTCGCAAGACTCCTTCCCTGGTTTTCAGAAGTCTTCATTCCGGCTGTAACGGCCAAAACCCGGTTCTCCTTGAGCTCGCGGTGACTCTTCACTTATCCCAGAAGGCACTGGGAATATGCAAATTATCCTCGCAAGACTCCTTCCCTGGTTTTCGGAAGTCTTCCTTCCGGCTGTAACGGCTAAAACCCAGTTCTCCTTGAGCTCGCGGTGACTCTTCACTTATCCCAGAAGGCACTGGGAATATGCAAATTGTCCTCGCAAGACTCCTTCCCTGGTTTTCAGAAGTCTTCCTTCCGGCTGTAACGGCCAAAACCCGGTTCTCCTTTAGCTCGCGGTGACTCTTCACTTATCCCAGAAGGCACTGGGAATATGCAAATTGTCCTCGAAAGACTCCTTCCCTGGTTTTCAGAAGTCTTCATTCCGGCTATAACGGCCAAAACCCGGTTCTCCTTGAGCTCGCGGTGACTCTTCACTTATCCCAGAAGGCACTGGGAATATGCAAATTGTCCTTGCAAGACTCCTTCCCTGGTTTTCAGAAGTCTTCCTTCCGGCTGTAACGGCCAAAACCCGGTTCTCCTTGAGCTCGCGGTGACTCTTTACTTATCCCAGAAGGCACTGGGAATATGCAAATTGTCCTCGGAAGACTCCTTCCCTGGTTTTCAGAAGTCTTCCTTCCGGCTGTAACGGCCAAAACCCGGTTCTTCTTGAGCTCGCGGTGACTCTTCACTTATCCCAGAAGGCACTGGGAATATGCAAATTGTCCTCGCAAGACTCCTTCCCTGGCTTTCAGAAGTCTTCCTTCCGGCTGTAACGGCCAAAACCCGGTTCTCCTTGAGCTCGAGGTGACTCTCCTCTTATCCCAGAAGGCACTGGGAATATGCAAATTGTCCTCGCAAGACTCCTTCCCTGGTTTTCAGAAGTCCTCCTTCCGGCTGTAACGGCCAAAACACGGTTCTCCTTGAGCTCGCGGTGACTCTTCACTTATCCCAGAAGGCACTGGGAATATGCAAATTATCCTCGCAAGACTCCTTCCCTGGTTTTCAGAAGTCCTCCTTCCGGCTGTAACGGCCAAAACACGGTTCTCCTTGAGCTCGCGGTGACTCTTCACTTATCCCAGAAGGCACTGGGAATATGCAAATTGTCCTCGCAAGACTCCTTCCCTGGTTTTCAGAAGTCCTCCTTCCGGCTGTAACGGCTAAAACACGGTTCTCCTTGAGCTCGCAGTGACTCTTCACTTATCCCAGAAGGCACTGGGAATATGCAAATTATCCTCGCAAGACTCCTTCCCTGGTTTTCAGAAGTCTTTCTTCCAGCTGTAGCGGCCAAAACCCGGTTCTCCTTGAGCTCGCGGTGACTCTTCACTTATCCCAGAAGGCACTGGGAATATGCAAATTGTCCTTGCAAGACTCCTTCCCTGGTTTTCAGAAGTCTTCCTTCCGGCTGTAACGGCCAAAACCCGGTTCTCCTTGAGCTCGCGGTGACTCTTCACTTATCCCAGAAGGCACTGGGAATATGCAAATTGTCCTCGCAAGGCTCCTTCCCTGGTTTTCAGAAGTCTTCCTTCCGGCTGTAACGGCCAAAACCCGGTTCTCCTTGAGCTCGCGGTGACTCTTCACTTATCCCAGAAGGCACTGGGAACATGCAAATTATCCTCGCAAGACTCCTTCCCTGGTTTTCGGAAGTCTTCCTTCCGGCTGTAACGGCTAAAACCCAGTTCTCCTTGAGCTCGCGGTGACCCTTCACTTATCCCAGAAGGCACTGGGAATATGCAAATTGTCCTCGGAAGACTCCTTCCCTGGTTTTCAGAAGTCTTCCTTCCGGCTGTAACGGCCAAAACCCGGTTCTTCTTGAGCTCGCGGTGACTCTTTACTTATCCCAGAAGGCACTGGGAATATGCAAATTGTCCTCGCAAGACTCCTTCCCTGGTTTTCAGAAGTCTTCCTTCCGGCTGTAACGGCTAAAACCCAGTTCTCCTTGAGCTCGCGGTGACTCTTCACTTATCCCAGAAGGCACTGGGAATATGCAAATTGTCCTCGGAAGACTCCTTCCCTGGTTTTCAGAAGTCTTCCTTCCGGCTGTAACGGCCAAAACCCGGTTCTTCTTGAGCTCGCGGTGACTCTTTACTTATCCCAGAAGGCACTGGGAATATGCAAATTGTCCTCGCAAGACTCCTTCCCTGGTTTTCAGAAGTCTTCCTTCCGGCTGTAACGGCCAAAACCCGGTTCTTCTTGAGCTCGCGGTGACTCTTTACTTATCCCAGAAGGCACTGGGAATATGCAAATTGTCCTCGCAAGACTCCTTCCCTGGTTTTCAGAAGTCCTCCTTCCGGCTGTAACGGCCAAAACCCGGTTCTCCTTGAGCTCGCGGTGACTTTACTTATCCCAGAAAGCACTGGGAATATGCAAATTGTCCTCGCAAGTCTTCCTTCCGGCTGTAACGGCCAAAACCCGGTTCTTCTTGAGCTCGCGGTGACTCTTCACTTATCCCAGAAGGCACTGGGAAGATGCAAATTATCCTCGCAAGACTCCTTCCCTGGTTTTCAGAAGTCTTCCTTCCGGCTGTAAGGCCAAAACCCGGTTCTCCTTGAGCTCGCGGTGACTCTTCACTTATCCCAGAAGGCACTGGGAATATGCAAATTGTCCTCGCAAGACTCCTTCCCTGGTTTTCAGAAGTCTTCCTTCCGGCTGTAATGGCCAAAACCCGGTTCTCCTTGAGCTCGCGGTGACTCTTCACTTATCCCAGAAGGCACTGGGAATATGCAAATTATCCTCACAAGACTCCTTCCCTGCTTTTCAGAAATCTTCCTTCCGGCTGTAACAGCCAAAACCCGGTTCTCCTTGAGCTCGCGGTGACTCTTCACTTATCCCAGAAGGCACTGGGAATATGCAAATTGTCCTCGCAAGACTCCTTCCCTGGTTTTCAGAAGTCTTCATTCCGGCTGTAACGGCCAAAACCCGGTTCTCCTTGAGCTCGCGGTGACTCTTCACTTATCCCAGAAGGCACTGGGAATATGCAAATTATCCTCGCAAGACTCCTTCCCTGGTTTTCGGAAGTCTTCCTTCCGGCTGTAACGGCTAAAACCCAGTTCTCCTTGAGCTCGCGGTGACTCTTCACTTATCCCAGAAGGCACTGGGAATATGCAAATTGTCCTCGCAAGACTCCTTCCCTGGTTTTCAGAAGTCTTCCTTCCGGCTGTAACGGCCAAAACCCGGTTCTCCTTTAGCTCGCGGTGACTCTTCACTTATCCCAGAAGGCACTGGGAATATGCAAATTGTCCTCGGAAGACTCCTTCCCTGGTTTTCAGAAGTCTTCCTTCCGGCTGTAACGGCCAAAACCCGGTTCTTCTTGAGCTCGCGGTGACTCTTTACTTATCCCAGAAGTCACTAGGAATATGCAAATTGTCCTCGCAAGACTCCTTCCCTGGTTTTCAGAAGTCTTCCTTCCGGCTGTAACGGCCAAAACACGTTTCTCCTTGAGCTCGCGGTGACTCTTTACTTATCCCAGAAGGCACTGGGAATATGCAAATTGTCCTCGCAAGACTCCTTTCCTGGTTTTCAGAAGTATTCCTTCTGGCTGTAACGGCCAAAACACGGTTCTCCTTGAGCTCGCGGTGACTCTTCACTTATCCCAGAAGGCACTGGGAATATGCAAATTATCCTCGCAAGACTCCTTCCCTGGTTTTCAGAAGTCTTCCTTCCGGCTGTAACGGCCAAAACCCGGTTCTTCTTGAGCTCGCGGTGACTCTTCACTTATCCCAGAAGGCACTGGGAATATGCAAATTATCCTCGCAAGACTCCTTCCCTGGTTTTCAGAAGTCTTCCTTCCGGCTGTAACGGCCAAAACCCGGTTCTTCTTGAGCTCGCGGTGACTCTTCACTTATCCCAGAAGGCACTGGGAATATGCAAATTATCCTCGCAAGACTCCTTCCCTGGTTTTCAGAAGTCCTCCTTCCGGCTGTAACGGCCAAAACACGGTTCTCCTTGAGCTCGCGGTGACTCTTCACTTATCCCAGAAGGCACTGGGAATATGCAAATTATCCTCGCAAGACTCCTTCCCTGGTTTTCAGAAGTCTTTCTTCCAGCTGTAGCGGCCAAAACCCGGTTCTTCTTGAGCTCGCGGTGACTCTTTACTTATCCCAGAAGGCACTGGGAATATGCAAATTGTCCTCGCAAGACTCCTTCCCTGGTTTTCAGAAGTCTTCCTTCCGGCTATAACGGCCAAAACACGTTTCTCCTTGAGCTCGCGGTGACTCTTTACTTCTCCCAGAAGGCACTGGGAATATGCAAATTGTCCTCGCAAGACTCCTTTCCTGGTTTTCAGAAGTCTTCCTTCCGGCTGTAACGGCCAAAACACGGTTCTCCTTGAGCTCGCGGTGACTCTTCACTTATCCCAGAAGGCACTGGGAATATGCAAATTGTCCTTGCAAGACTCCTTCCCTGGTTTTCAGAAGTCTTCCTTCCGGCTGTAACGGCCAAAACCCGGTTCTCCTTGAGCTCGCGGTGACTCTTTACTTATCCAAGAAGGCACTGGGAATATGCAAATTGTCCTCGGAAGACTCCTTCCCTGGTTTTCAGAAGTCTTCCTTCCGGCTGTAACGGCCAAAACCCGGTTCTTCTTGAGCTCGCGGTGACTCTTTACTTATCCCAGAAGGCACTGGGAATATGCAAATTGTCCTCGCAAGACTCCTTCCCTGGTTTTCAGAAGTCTTCCTTCCGGCTGTAACGGCTAAAACCCAGTTCTCCTTGAGCTCGCGGTGACTCTTCACTTATCCCAGAAGGCACTGGGAATATGCAAATTGTCCTCGGAAGACTCCTTCCCTGGTTTTCAGAAGTCTTCCTTCCGGCTGTAACGGCCAAAACCCGGTTCTTCTTGAGCTCGCGGTGACTCTTTACTTATCCCAGAAGGCACTGGGAATATGCAAATTGTCCTCGCAAGACTCCTTCCCTGGTTTTCAGAAGTCTTCCTTCCGGCTGTAACGGCCAAAACCCGGTTCTTCTTGAGCTCGCGGTGACTCTTTACTTATCCCAGAAGGCACTGGGAATATGCAAATTGTCCTCGCAAGACTCCTTCCCTGGTTTTCAGAAGTCCTCCTTCCGGCTGTAACGGCCAAAACCCGGTTCTCCTTGAGCTCGCGGTGACTTTACTTATCCCAGAAAGCACTGGGAATATGCAAATTGTCCTCGCAAGTCTTCCTTCCGGCTGTAACGGCCAAAACCCGGTTCTTCTTGAGCTCGCGGTGACTCTTCACTTATCCCAGAAGGCACTGGGAAGATGCAAATTATCCTCGCAAGACTCCTTCCCTGGTTTTCAGAAGTCTTCCTTCCGGCTGTAAGGCCAAAACCCGGTTCTCCTTGAGCTCGCGGTGACTCTTCACTTATCCCAGAAGGCACTGGGAATATGCAAATTGTCCTCGCAAGACTCCTTCCCTGGTTTTCAGAAGTCTTCCTTCCGGCTGTAATGGCCAAAACCCGGTTCTCCTTGAGCTCGCGGTGACTCTTCACTTATCCCAGAAGGCACTGGGAATATGCAAATTATCCTCACAAGACTCCTTCCCTGCTTTTCAGAAATCTTCCTTCCGGCTGTAACAGCCAAAACCCGGTTCTCCTTGAGCTCGCGGTGACTCTTCACTTATCCCAGAAGGCACTGGGAATATGCAAATTGTCCTCGCAAGACTCCTTCCCTGGTTTTCAGAAGTCTTCATTCCGGCTGTAACGGCCAAAACCCGGTTCTCCTTGAGCTCGCGGTGACTCTTCACTTATCCCAGAAGGCACTGGGAATATGCAAATTATCCTCGCAAGACTCCTTCCCTGGTTTTCGGAAGTCTTCCTTCCGGCTGTAACGGCTAAAACCCAGTTCTCCTTGAGCTCGCGGTGACTCTTCACTTATCCCAGAAGGCACTGGGAATATGCAAATTGTCCTCGCAAGACTCCTTCCCTGGTTTTCAGAAGTCTTCCTTCCGGCTGTAACGGCCAAAACCCGGTTCTCCTTTAGCTCGCGGTGACTCTTCACTTATCCCAGAAGGCACTGGGAATATGCAAATTGTCCTCGGAAGACTCCTTCCCTGGTTTTCAGAAGTCTTCCTTCCGGCTGTAACGGCCAAAACCCGGTTCTTCTTGAGCTCGCGGTGACTCTTTACTTATCCCAGAAGGCACTAGGAATATGCAAATTGTCCTCGCAAGACTCCTTCCCTGGTTTTCAGAAGTCTTCCTTCCGGCTGTAACGGCCAAAACACGTTTCTCCTTGAGCTCGCGGTGACTCTTTACTTATCCCAGAAGGCACTGGGAATATGCAAATTGTCCTCGCAAGACTCCTTTCCTGGTTTTCAGAAGTATTCCTTCTGGCTGTAACGGCCAAAACACGGTTCTCCTTGAGCTCGCGGTGACTCTTCACTTATCCCAGAAGGCACTGGGAATATGCAAATTATCCTCGCAAGACTCCTTCCCTGGTTTTCAGAAGTCTTCATTCCGGCTGTAACGGCCAAAACCCGGTTCTCCTTGAGCTCGCGGTGACTCTTCACTTATCCCAGAAGGCACTGGGAATATGCAAATTATCCTCGCAAGACTCCTTCCCTGGTTTTCGGAAGTCTTCCTTCCGGCTGTAACGGCTAAAACCCAGTTCTCCTTGAGCTCGCGGTGACTCTTCACTTATCCCAGAAGGCACTGGGAATATGCAAATTGTCCTCGCAAGACTCCTTCCCTGGTTTTCAGAAGTCTTCCTTCCGGCTGTAACGGCCAAAACCCGGTTCTCCTTTAGCTCGCGGTGACTCTTCACTTATCCCAGAAGGCACTGGGAATATGCAAATTGTCCTCGGAAGACTCCTTCCCTGGTTTTCAGAAGTCTTCCTTCCGGCTGTAACGGCCAAAACCCGGTTCTTCTTGAGCTCGCGGTGACTCTTTACTTATCCCAGAAGGCACTAGGAATATGCAAATTGTCCTCGCAAGACTCCTTCCCTGGTTTTCAGAAGTCTTCCTTCCGGCTGTAACGGCCAAAACACGTTTCTCCTTGAGCTCGCGGTGACTCTTTACTTATCCCAGAAGGCACTGGGAATATGCAAATTGTCCTCGCAAGACTCCTTTCCTGGTTTTCAGAAGTATTCCTTCTGGCTGTAACGGCCAAAACACGGTTCTCCTTGAGCTCGCGGTGACTCTTCACTTATCCCAGAAGGCACTGGGAATATGCAAATTATCCTCGCAAGACTCCTTCCCTGGTTTTCAGAAGTCTTCCTTCCGGCTGTAACGGCCAAAACCCGGTTCTTCTTGAGCTCGCGGTGACTCTTCACTTATCCCAGAAGGCACTGGGAATATGCAAATTATCCTCGCAAGACTCCTTCCCTGGTTTTCAGAAGTCTTCCTTCCGGCTGTAACGGCCAAAACCCGGTTCTTCTTGAGCTCGCGGTGACTCTTCACTTATCCCAGAAGGCACTGGGAATATGCAAATTATCCTCGCAAGACTCCTTCCCTGGTTTTCAGAAGTCCTCCTTCCGGCTGTAACGGCCAAAACACGGTTCTCCTTGAGCTCGCGGTGACTCTTCACTTATCCCAGAAGGCACTGGGAATATGCAAATTATCCTCGCAAGACTCCTTCCCTGGTTTTCAGAAGTCTTTCTTCCAGCTGTAGCGGCCAAAACCCGGTTCTTCTTGAGCTCGCGGTGACTCTTTACTTATCCCAGAAGGCACTGGGAATATGCAAATTGTCCTCGCAAGACTCCTTCCCTGGTTTTCAGAAGTCTTCCTTCCGGCTATAACGGCCAAAACACGTTTCTCCTTGAGCTCGCGGTGACTCTTTACTTCTCCCAGAAGGCACTGGGAATATGCAAATTGTCCTCGCAAGACTCCTTTCCTGGTTTTCAGAAGTCTTCCTTCCGGCTGTAACGGCCAAAACACGGTTCTCCTTGAGCTCGCGGTGACTCTTCACTTATCCCAGAAGGCACTGGGAATATGCAAATTGTCCTTGCAAGACTCCTTCCCTGGTTTTCAGAAGTCTTCCTTCCGGCTGTAACGGCCAAAACCCGGTTCTCCTTGAGCTCGCGGTGACTCTTTACTTATCCAAGAAGGCACTGGGAATATGCAAATTGTCCTCGGAAGACTCCTTCCCTGGTTTTCAGAAGTCTTCCTTCCGGCTGTAACGGCCAAAACCCGGTTCTTCTTGAGCTCGCGGTGACTCTTTACTTATCCCAGAAGGCACTGGGAATATGCAAATTGTCCTCGCAAGACTCCTTCCCTGGTTTTCAGAAGTCTTCCTTCCGGCTGTAACGGCTAAAACCCAGTTCTCCTTGAGCTTGCGGTGACTCTTCACTTATCCCAGAAGGCACTGGGAATATGCAAATTGTCCTCGGAAGACTCCTTCCCTGGTTTTCAGAAGTCTTCCTTCCGGCTGTAACGGCCAAAACCCGGTTCTTCTTGAGCTCGCGGTGACTCTTTACTTATCCCAGAAGGCACTGGGAATATGCAAATTGTCCTCGCAAGACTCCTTCCCTGGTTTTCAGAAGTCTTCCTTCCGGCTGTAACGGCCAAAACCCGGTTCTTCTTGAGCTCGCGGTGACTCTTTACTTATCCCAGAAGGCACTGGGAATATGCAAATTGTCCTCGCAAGACTCCTTCCCTGGTTTTCAGAAGTCCTCCTTCCGGCTGTAACGGCCAAAACCCGGTTCTCCTTGAGCTCGCGGTGACTTTACTTATCCCAGAAAGCACTGGGAATATGCAAGTTGTCCTCGCAAGTCTTCCTTCCGGCTGTAACGGCCAAAACCCGGTTCTTCTTGAGCTCGCGGTGACTCTTCACTTATCCCAGAAGGCACTGGGAAGATGCAAATTATCCTCGCAAGACTCCTTCCCTGGTTTTCAGAAGTCTTCCTTCCGGCTGTAAGGCCAAAACCCGGTTCTCCTTGAGCTCGCGGTGACTCTTCACTTATCCCAGAAGGCACTGGGAATATGCAAATTGTCCTCGCAAGACTCCTTCCCTGGTTTTCAGAAGTCTTCCTTCCGGCTGTAATGGCCAAAACCCGGTTCTCCTTGAGCTCGCGGTGACTCTTCACTTATCCCAGAAGGCACTGGGAATATGCAAATTATCCTCACAAGACTCCTTCCCTGCTTTTCAGAAATCTTCCTTCCGGCTGTAACAGCCAAAACCCGGTTCTCCTTGAGCTCGCGGTGACTCTTCACTTATCCCAGAAGGCACTGGGAATATGCAAATTGTCCTCGCAAGACTCCTTCCCTGGTTTTCAGAAGTCTTCATTCCGGCTGTAACGGCCAAAACCCGGTTCTCCTTGAGCTCGCGGTGACTCTTCACTTATCCCAGAAGGCACTGGGAATATGCAAATTATCCTCGCAAGACTCCTTCCCTGGTTTTCGGAAGTCTTCCTTCCGGCTGTAACGGCTAAAACCCAGTTCTCCTTGAGCTCGCGGTGACTCTTCACTTATCCCAGAAGGCACTGGGAATATGCAAATTGTCCTCGCAAGACTCCTTCCCTGGTTTTCAGAAGTCTTCCTTCCGGCTGTAACGGCCAAAACCCGGTTCTCCTTTAGCTCGCGGTGACTCTTCACTTATCCCAGAAGGCACTGGGAATATGCAAATTGTCCTCGGAAGACTCCTTCCCTGGTTTTCAGAAGTCTTCCTTCCGGCTGTAACGGCCAAAACCCGGTTCTTCTTGAGCTCGCGGTGACTCTTTACTTATCCCAGAAGGCACTAGGAATATGCAAATTGTCCTCGCAAGACTCCTTCCCTGGTTTTCAGAAGTCTTCCTTCCGGCTGTAACGGCCAAAACACGTTTCTCCTTGAGCTCGCGGTGACTCTTTACTTATCCCAGAAGGCACTGGGAATATGCAAATTGTCCTCGCAAGACTCCTTTCCTGGTTTTCAGAAGTATTCCTTCTGGCTGTAACGGCCAAAACACGGTTCTCCTTGAGCTCGCGGTGACTCTTCACTTATCCCAGAAGGCACTGGGAATATGCAAATTATCCTCGCAAGACTCCTTCCCTGGTTTTCAGAAGTCTTCCTTCCGGCTGTAACGGCCAAAACCCGGTTCTTCTTGAGCTCGCGGTGACTCTTCACTTATCCCAGAAGGCACTGGGAATATGCAAATTATCCTCGCAAGACTCCTTCCCTGGTTTTCAGAAGTCTTCCTTCCGGCTGTAACGGCCAAAACCCGGTTCTTCTTGAGCTCGCGGTGACTCTTCACTTATCCCAGAAGGCACTGGGAATATGCAAATTATCCTCGCAAGACTCCTTCCCTGGTTTTCAGAAGTCCTCCTTCCGGCTGTAACGGCCAAAACACGGTTCTCCTTGAGCTCGCGGTGACTCTTCACTTATCCCAGAAGGCACTGGGAATATGCAAATTATCCTCGCAAGACTCCTTCCCTGGTTTTCAGAAGTCTTTCTTCCAGCTGTAGCGGCCAAAACCCGGTTCTTCTTGAGCTCGCGGTGACTCTTTACTTATCCCAGAAGGCACTGGGAATATGCAAATTGTCCTCGCAAGACTCCTTCCCTGGTTTTCAGAAGTCTTCCTTCCGGCTATAACGGCCAAAACACGTTTCTCCTTGAGCTCGCGGTGACTCTTTACTTCTCCCAGAAGGCACTGGGAATATGCAAATTGTCCTCGCAAGACTCCTTTCCTGGTTTTCAGAAGTCTTCCTTCCGGCTGTAACGGCCAAAACACGGTTCTCCTTGAGCTCGCGGTGACTCTTCACTTATCCCAGAAGGCACTGGGAACATGCAAATTATCCTCGCAAGACTCCTTCCCTGGTTTTCGGAAGTCTTCCTTCCGGCTGTAACGGCTAAAACCCAGTTCTCCTTGAGCTCGCGGTGACCCTTCACTTATCCCAGAAGGCACTGGGAATATGCAAATTGTCCTCGGAAGACTCCTTCCCTGGTTTTCAGAAGTCTTCCTTCCGGCTGTAACGGCCAAAACCCGGTTCTTCTTGAGCTCGCGGTGACTCTTCACTTATCCCAGAAGGCACTGGGAATATGCAAATTGTCCTCGCAAGACTCCTTCCCTGGCTTTTAGAAGTCTTCCTTCCGGCTGTAACGGCCAAAACCCGATTCTCCAAGAGCTCGAGGTGACTCTCCTCTTATCCCAGAAGGCACTGGGAATATGCAAATTGTCCTCGCAAGACTCCTTCCCTGGTTTTCAGAAGTCCTCCTTCCGGCTGTAACGGCCAAAACACGGTTCTCCTTGAGCTCGCGGTGACTCTTCACTTATCCCTGAAGGCACTGGGAATATGCAAATTATCCTCGCAAGACTCCTTCTCTGGTTTTCAGAAGTCTTTCTTCCAGCTGTAGCGGCCAAAACCCGGTTCTCCTTGAGCTCGCGGTGACTCTTCACTTATCCCAGAAGGCACTGGGAATATGCAAATTGTCCTTGCAAGACTCCTTCCCTGGTTTTCAGAAGTCTTCCTTCCGGCTGTAACGGCCAAAACCCGGTTCTCCTTGAGCTCGCGGTGACTCTTCACTTATCCCAGAAGGCACTGGGAATATGCAAATTGTCCTCGCAAGGCTCCTTCCCTGGTTTTCAGAAGTCTTCCTTCCGGCTGTAACGGCCAAAACCCGGTTCTCCTTGAGCTCGCGGTGACTCTTCACTTATCCCAGAAGGCACTGGGAATATGCAAATTGTCCTCGCAAGACTCCTTCCCTGGTTTTCAGAAGTCTTCCTTCCGGCTGTAATGGCCAAAACCCGGTTCTCCTTGAGCTCGCGGTGACTCTTCACTTATCCCAGAAGGCACTGGGAATATGCAAATTGTCCTCGCAAGACTCCTTCCCTGGTTTTCAGAAGTCTTCCTTCCGGCTGTAACAGCCAAAACCCGGTTCTCCTTGAGCTCGCGGTGACTCTTCACTTATCCCAGAAGGCACTGGGAATATGCAAATTGTCCTCGCAAGACTCTTTCCCTGGTTTTTAGAAGTCTTCCTTCTGGCTGTAACAGCCAAAACCCGGTTCTCCTTGAGCTCACGGTGACTCTTCACTTATCCCAGAAGGCAGCTGTAACGGCCAAAACCCGGTTCTCCTTGAGCTCGCGGTGACTCTTCACTTAACCCAGAAGGCACTGGTAATATGCAAATTGTCTTTGCAAGACTCCTTCCCTGGTTTTCAGAAGTCTTCCTTCTTCCTTCTATGAGAGCGCCATTTTCTGGGATGGCTGCGGACTGAAATTCTCAGCAGAGGCGCCCAGAAACCTCGGGCTAACCTGTGCTGCGGATTCCAATCCCCAGCTGCCTAGTTGTACCCGAATAGGAAAACTGAAGTGAGCACTAATATATATATATATATGAGTGCAAGCCAAAAAATACATACTTTACAAAGGATAAGGCTGCACATCAAACATAGATAATGGTATAATGCCTCAAGCATATGGAAAAATATTGGAATATACAGTGAAAAATGCTACTTGCTAATTTGAACATGTGAATAATGAATTGCATACCTGCCATGAATATTAGGAAAAAGGAGATATTTAGCAATCGCATTGATCAATGTAACTGAGCCCCAAGGCCTCGTCAAGGCATATCTCTATATTGGGGTCCCTAGCTCTGTGACCCTAACTGTGTGTCATCTCATTGCAATTAAATTAATTAGTATGTATTTTTGGCTCCGCCCCTTTCGGCCATGTTTTTTCCGTCTCCTATATAAGAAAGTCCTTAGTTACCCCTCTCCACCCATAGCAGTTTTTAATTGCAATGAGATGACACACAGTTAGGGTCACAGAGCTAGGGACCCCAATATAGAGATATGCCTTGACGAGGCCTTGGGGCTCAGTTACATTGATCAATGCGATTGCTAAATATCTCCTTTTTCCTAATATTCATGGCAGGTATGCAATTCATTATTCACATGTTCAAATTAGCAAGTAGCATTTTTCACTGTATATTCCAATATTTTTCCATATGCTTGAGGCATTATACCATTATCTATGTTTGATGTGCAGCCTTATCCTTTGTATAGTATGTATTTTTTGGCTTGCACTCATATATATATATATATTAGTGCTCACTTCAGTTATCCTATTCAGTTATATGTAGTTTTTTTCTGAATGTGAACACAGCTCCGCCCCTTTCGGCCATGTTTTTTCCATCTCCTATATAAGAAAGTCCTTAGTTACCCCTCTCCACCCATAGCAGTTTTTAATTGCAATGAGATGACACACAGTTAGGGTCACAGAGCTAGGGACCCCAATATAGAGATATGCCTTGACGAGGCCTTGGGGCTCAGTTACATTGATCAATGCGATTGCTAAATATCTCCTTTTTCCTAATATTCATGGCAGGTATGCAATTCATTATTCACATGTTCAAATTAGCAAGTAGCATTTTTCACTGTATATTCCAATATTTTTCCATATGCTTGAGGCATTATACCATTATCTATGTTTGATGTGCAGCCTTATCCTTTGTATAGTATGTATTTTTTGGCTTGCACTCATATATATATATATATATTAGTGCTCACTTCAGTTATCCTATTCAGTTATATGTAGTTTTTTTCTGAATGTGAACACAGCTCCGCCCCTTTCGGCCATGTTTTTTCCATCTCCTATATAAGAAAGTCCTTAGTTACCCCTCTCCACCCATAGCAGTTTTTAATTGCAATGAGATGACACACAGTTAGGGTCACAGAGCTAGGGACCCCAATATAGAGATATGCCTTGACGAGGCCTTGGGGCTCAGTTACATTGATCAATGCGATTGCTAAATATCTCCTTTTTCCTAATATTCATGGCAGGTATGCAATTCATTATTCACATGTTCAAATTAGCAAGTAGCATTTTTCACTGTATATTCCAATATTTTTCCATATGCTTGAGGCATTATACCATTATCTATGTTTGATGTGCAGCCTTATCCTTTGTATAGTATGTATTTTTTGGCTTGCACTCATATATATATATATATATTAGTGCTCACTTCAGTTATCCTATTCAGTTATATGTAGTTTTTTTCTGAATGTGAACACAGCTCCGCCCCTTTCGGCCATGTTTTTTCCATCTCCTATATAAGAAAGTCCTTAGTTACCCCTCTCCACCCATAGCAGTTTTTAATTGCAATGAGATGACACACAGTTAGGGTCACAGAGCTAGGGACCCCAATATAGAGATATGCCTTGACGAGGCCTTGGGGCTCAGTTACATTGATCAATCCGATTGCCAAATATCTCCTTTTTCCTAATATTCATGGCAGGTATGCAATTCATTATTCACATGTTCAAATTAGCAAGTAGCATTTTTCACTGTATATTCCAATATTTTTCCATATGCTTGAGGCATTATACCATTATCTATGTTTGATGTGCAGCCTTATCCTTTGTATAGTATGTATTTTTTGGCTTGCACTCATATATATATATATATTAGTGCTCACTTCAGTTATCCTATTCAGTTATATGTAGTTTTTTTCTGAATGTGAACACAGCTCCGCCCCTTTCGGCCATGTTTTTTCCATCTCCTATATAAGAAAGTCCTTAGTTACCCCTCTCCACCCATAGCAGTTTTTAATTGCAATGAGATGACACACAGTTAGGGTCACAGAGCTAGGGACCCCAATATAGAGATATGCCTTGACGAGGCCTTGGGGCTCAGTTACATTGATCAATGCGATTGCTAAATATCTCCTTTTTCCTAATATTCATGGCAGGTATGCAATTCATTATTCACATGTTCAAATTAGCAAGTAGCATTTTTCACTGTATATTCCAATATTTTTCCATATGCTTGAGGCATTATACCATTATCTATGTTTGATGTGCAGCCTTATCCTTTGTATAGTATGTATTTTTTGGCTTGCACTCATATATATATATATATATTAGTGCTCACTTCAGTTATCCTATTCAGTTATATGTAGTTTTTTTTTGAATGTGAACACAGCTCCGCCCCTTTCGGCCATGTTTTTTCCATCTCCTATATAAGAAAGTCCTTAGTTACCCCTCTCCACCCATAGCAGTTTTTAATTGCAATGAGATGACACACAGTTAGGGTCACAGAGCTAGGGACCCCAATATAGAGATATGCCTTGACGAGGCCTTGGGGCTCAGTTACATTGATCAATGCGATTGCTAAATATCTCCTTTTTCCTAATATTCATGGCAGGTATGCAATTCATTATTCACATGTTCAAATTAGCAAGTAGCATTTTTCACTGTATATTCCAATATTTTTCCATATGCTTGAGGCATTATACCATTATCTATGTTTGATGTGCAGCCTTATCCTTTGTATAGTATGTATTTTTTGGCTTGCACTCATATATATATATATATTAGTGCTCACTTCAGTTATCCTATTCAGTTATATGTAGTTTTTTTCTGAATGTGAACACAGCTCCGCCCCTTTCGGCCATGTTTTTTCCATCTCCTATATAAGAAAGTCCTTAGTTACCCCTCTCCACCCATAGCAGTTTTTAATTGCAATGAGATGACACACAGTTAGGGTCACAGAGCTAGGGACCCCAATATAGAGATATGCCTTGACGAGGCCTTGGGGCTCAGTTACATTGATCAATGCGATTGCTAAATATCTCCTTTTTCCTAATATTCATGGCAGGTATGCAATTCATTATTCACATGTTCAAATTAGCAAGTAGCATTTTTCACTGTATATTCCAATATTTTTCCATATGCTTGAGGCATTATACCATTATCTATGTTTGATGTGCAGCCTTATCCTTTGTATAGTATGTATTTTTTGGCTTGCACTCATATATATATATATATTAGTGCTCACTTCAGTTATCCTATTCAGTTATATGTAGTTTTTTTCTGAATGTGAACACAGCTCCGCCCCTTTCGGCCATGTTTTTTCCATCTCCTATATAAGAAAGTCCTTAGTTACCCCTCTCCACCCATAGCAGTTTTTAATTGCAATGAGATGACACACAGTTAGGGTCACAGAGCTAGGGACCCCAATATAGAGATATGCCTTGACGAGGCCTTGGGGCTCAGTTACATTGATCAATGCGATTGCTAAATATCTCCTTTTTCCTAATATTCATGGCAGGTATGCAATTCATTATTCACATGTTCAAATTAGCAAGTAGCATTTTTCACTGTATATTCCAATATTTTTCCATATGCTTGAGGCATTATACCATTATCTATGTTTGATGTGCAGCCTTATCCTTTGTATAGTATGTATTTTTTGGCTTGCACTCATATATATATATATATATATATTAGTGCTCACTTCAGTTATCCTATTCAGTTATATGTAGTTTTTTTCTGAATGTGAACACAGCTCCGCCCCTTTCGGCCATGTTTTTTCCATCTCCTATATAAGAAAGTCCTTAGTTACCCCTCTCCACCCATAGCAGTTTTTAATTGCAATGAGATGACACACAGTTAGGGTCACAGAGCTAGGGACCCCAATATAGAGATATGCCTTGACGAGGCCTTGGGGCTCAGTTACATTGATCAATGCGATTGCTAAATATCTCCTTTTTCCTAATATTCATGGCAGGTATGCAATTCATTATTCACATGTTCAAATTAGCAAGTAGCATTTTTCACTATATATTCCAATATTTTTCCATATGCTTGAGGCATTATACCATTATCTATGTTTGATGTGCAGCCTTATCCTTTGTATAGTATGTATTTTTTGGCTTGCACTCATATATATATATATATTAGTGCTCACTTCAGTTATCCTATTCAGTTATATGTAGTTTTTTTCTGAATGTGAACACAGCTCCGCCCCTTTCGGCCATGTTTTTTCCATCTCCTATATAAGAAAGTCCTTAGTTACCCCTCTCCACCCATAGCAGTTTTTAATTGCAATGAGATGACACACAGTTAGGGTCACAGAGCTAGGGACCCCAATATAGAGATATGCCTTGACGAGGCCTTGGGGCTCAGTTACATTGATCAATGCGATTGCTAAATATCTCCTTTTTCCTAATATTCATGGCAGGTATGCAATTCATTATTCACATGTTCAAATTAGCAAGTAGCATTTTTCACTGTATATTCCAATATTTTTCCATATGCTTGAGGCATTATACCATTATCTATGTTTGATGTGCAGCCTTATCCTTTGTATAGTATGTATTTTTTGGCTTGCACTCATATATATATATATATTAGTGCTCACTTCAGTTATCCTATTCAGTTATATGTAGTTTTTTTCTGAATGTGAACACAGCTCCGCCCCTTTCGGCCATGTTTTTTCCATCTCCTATATAAGAAAGTCCTTAGTTACCCCTCTCCACCCATAGCAGTTTTTAATTGCAATGAGATGACACACAGTTAGGGTCACAGAGCTAGGGACCCCAATATAGAGATATGCCTTGACGAGGCCTTGGGGCTCAGTTACATTGATCAATGCGATTGCTAAATATCTCCTTTTTCCTAATATTCATGGCAGGTATGCAATTCATTATTCACATGTTCAAATTAGCAAGTAGCATTTTTCACTGTATATTCCAATATTTTTCCATATGCTTGAGGCATTATACCATTATCTATGTTTGATGTGCAGCCTTATCCTTTGTATAGTATGTATTTTTTGGCTTGCACTCATATATATATATATATTAGTGCTCACTTCAGTTATCCTATTCAGTTATATGTAGTTTTTTTCTGAATGTGAACACAGCTCCGCCCCTTTCGGCCATGTTTTTTCCATCTCCTATATAAGAAAGTCCTTAGTTACCCCTCTCCACCCATAGCAGTTTTTAATTGCAATGAGATGACACACAGTTAGGGTCACAGAGCTAGGGACCCCAATATAGAGATATGCCTTGACGAGGCCTTGGGGCTCAGTTACATTGATCAATGCGATTGCTAAATATCTCCTTTTTCCTAATATTCATGGCAGGTATGCAATTCATTATTCACATGTTCAAATTAGCAAGTAGCATTTTTCACTGTATATTCCAATATTTTTCCATATGCTTGAGGCATTATACCATTATCTATGTTTGATGTGCAGCCTTATCCTTTGTATAATATGCCTAGTTGTACCCGGCTGGACACAAAAATGGGGCGAAGCCCACGTCATTTGTTTTTTAATTATTTCATGAAATAAGTGAAATAATTAAAAAAAAAAGGGCTTCCCTATATTTTTGGTTCCCAGCCGGGTACAAATAGGCAACTGGGGGTTGGAGGCAGCCCGTGGCTGCATGATGTACCTGGCTAGCATACAAAAATATGGCGAAGCCCACGTCATTTTTTTGGTGGGCAAAAAACTTCTGCATACAGTCCTGGATGGAGTATGCTGAGCCTTGTAGTTCTGCAGCTGCTGTCTGCTCTTCTCCATACAGACACACAGCAGCTGCAGAACTACAAGGCTCAGCATACTCAGCATACTCCATCCAGGACTGTATGCAGAAGTTTTTTGCTGAAAAAATTATGTGGGCTTCGCCATATTTTTGTATGCTAGCCAGGTACAGCAGGCAGGTACGGCTGCCCCCAACCCCCAGTTGCCTATTTGTACCCGGCTGGGAACCAAAAATAAAGGGAAGCCCTTTTTTTATTATTTCATGAATTTCATGAAATAATTAGAAAACAAATGACGTAGGCTTCGCTCCATTTTTGTGTCCAGCCAGGTACATCTAGGCAGCTGGGGATTGGAATACGCAGCACAGGTTGGCCTGAGCTTTCTGGGCCCCACTGCTGCAAATTGCAGTCTGCAGCCGCCTCAGAAAATGGCACTTTCATAGAAGCGCCATCTTCTGGCACTGTATCCAACTCTTCCAGCACCTGCCTGCTATACCTGGTTAGCATACAAAAATATGGCGAAGCTCACATCCTTTTTTTGTAGTTTTTTGGCCAAAAAATTAAAAAATTCTTCCCTGGATTTTCCATTGCCAGTGAAGGTAACACCAAGCAGTGGGGGTTAGCAGCCAGTAGCTGCTTGGATTACCCTTAGCTAGCAATACAAAAAATGCAGCGGGAGCCCATATATATTTTTTTAATTATTTATTTAAATAACTAAAAACAAAATGGGCTTCCCTGTATTTTGATTGCTGGACATCACAGTGCTGTAAAAATAAATCTTTAAAAAAATGACATAGCGCTCCGCGGTATTTTTGATTCTCAGCGCAGATAAAGCAGACAGCTATGGGTTGCCACCCCCATCTGCCTGTCGTTACCTTGGTTGGCAATCAAAATACAGGGAAGCCCATTAATTTTTTCTATTTAAAAAATAGTTAAAAAAAAATGACATTGGGTCCCCCCATTTTTGATAGCCAGCTAGGGTAAAGCAGACGTCTGTAGCCTGAAAACCACAGCTGGCAGCTTTACCGTGGTTGGGGATCCAATGTGGAGGTCCCCCCAGGCTCTTTTTTTATAATTATTTTATAAATATTAATAATTACACAAAAAAGTAGGGTCCCCTCCAAATTGGATCACCAGCCAAGGTAAAGCGGACAGCTGTGGTCTGGTATTCTCAGGGTGGGAAGGTCCATAGTTATTGGGCCTTCACAGCCTAAAAATAGCAGGCCGCAGGCACCCCAGACGTGGCGCATCCACTAGATGCGCCAATCCTGGCACTTCACCCCAGCTCATCCCGTGCCCTGGTGCAGTGGCAAACGGGGTAATAAATCGGGTTGATACTAGCTGTAAAGTCACCTGAGATCAAGCCCAGCAGTTTGTGATGTCATGGCGTCTATTAGATACCCAACATCATAAACTGTCAGTACTAACAAAAACAAAAAATCGACAAAAGAAATTTATTTGAAAAAACAGTCCCCAAAACATTTCCTCTTTCACCAATTTATTGTAAGAAAAAAAATAAAGGGGTCCCACGACGACTCTGGACTATCTAGAATATGGGGGGGAGACACTCAGGGAACGTATCCCCCATTTTCTAGGAGTGCGGACCCTTCATGTGAGGAGTGTGGGTGCAATGAATCTGCACTCACTCTCCCCGGGTCCACAGCAGCAGAGTCCATGTCGTAATGGTTGCTACCAAAGCTGCAATGCCCTGCTCATGAGGTAAGGGCATGCCTAATCAGGAGAACTACTGTAGAGGAAGCTCTGCTCACTGGTATATAGGTGCTCAGAGGTAATAATAGATAAAATTAGTGAGTAACCTCGGCACTCTAAATCTCCCAGACTAAGTCAGTAAGTCACAACAGATAGTAATGCAAAATCACTCTTTATTGGTCCGTATTAAGAAAAAAATTTTTTTCATAAGCATATATGTTTTTGTCCAAAACAAGTTACAAATGACGTTTCGGCCTGAGCCTTCGTCAGATTGGACTTATCTGCATGTAATCATGAAAAATAACAATAATCAGTATCACATAAGAGTGAGAGAACAATAACATAAACTCGAACAATGTAGAGGTACAATTGGGATGCAGCAAAAAAATTGCAACACAGCAAGAAATGAAACACATGATACAAATGTCATAATACAGTACAAGGACAATATAGTAATGACAAATATGGGGTCAGAGTAGGCTTAGACAGCTCTGGTACGAAAGAGATGTCAATCATAAAGTAACATGTGCAGTAGGTGTAGAGCTACACTATGCATGGCAGAGCTAATGGGTAGACCAACCATAGAAAAAGAACGGAGAAAAAGTGGAGAAAAAGTGGAGAAAAAATGGAGAAAAAGTGGAGAAAAAGTGGAGAAAAAGTGTAGAAAAAATGTAGAAAAAGTGGAGAAAAAATGGAGAAAAAGTGGCCAATGAAGTGCCAATGAATTTGAGACACATCTGAATGTCCAAAAATTTATTAGAAAACTTACATTAACCAGACACTTTCAGGTACAAAAATTTAATCCTATACACAATACTGAAGGGCTGGATGATTTCTACCATACAGATCTCAAGCTCAGGTCCAACTTCTACCCTTTACAAAGTAAAGGTCACCACCTAAAAATGTTTAGTGACTTAGTGTTAGAGGACCTCAAAAAACTATCCTGTTACAGGACCTCGGTTAAGACCAATCTAACTATCGAGGAGAGGAAAGCCCTTCTCTCATTAAAAAATAACCCTAATCTGGTGATCTGGAATGCGGATAAAGGGGGGGGGGATCGTGATACAGAATAAAGATACGTATATAAAGGAAGCTTTGAGGAACCTTTCAAATCCACTGCATTATGAGGTGCTGGACATAGCTAACTATAATCAGGCGATTGTTGATTACTATGCACTGATAAATAAAGCAGGTTCACTTGGCATTTTGAGTAAAGAAGAGATTAAATTTCTCAACATTCAGAATCCAAAAATGGCCTTCTACTACCATCTGCCCAAAATTCATAAGGCTCTCGAGAATCCTCCCGGGAGACCCATCATATCTGGGATTGATTCCTTGATATTTCCCATGAATTAGGGTTGGAGTGCTTCAGACAATTTTTACTTGAGGATGATCGATTGCCTGAGTCACAAAAAGATTTCCTCTTGGAAGAAATGAAATTCATGTTGTCTAACAACTACTTTACATTCCAAGATAAATTATACCACCAGTGCTGCGGAACTGCAATGGGGTCTAAGTTTGCACCTACGTTCGCAAACCTTTTCATGGGTATGTTTAAGTTACAGTATATCGTTAACTCTGAATTTTTTAAATATGTGATTGTATATAGAAGATATATTGATGACTTGTTTGTAATTTGGGATAATTCAGAGGGGAATGTTAATGATTTTCTGGGACAGATAAGAAACAACAATTGGGGCCTCACCTTTTCCCCTAATGTTAAAAAGGACATGATTGACTTTTTAGATCTCACGATTACGCATAAAAAAGGAGTAATTCACACCAAAACCTTTTTTAAAAAGGTAGATAGTAATGGGTATATCCATTTTTCAAGCAACCACTATAGTAAATGGCTGAAAAATGTCCCAAAAAATCAGTTCCTGAGAATTCGTAGAAATTGTACACTGGATGGAGATTTCAAGTCACAAGCATACATCCTAAAGGAAAGATTTCTAGATAAGAATTACCCCCTCTAATTGATTAAAAAAGCCTATAATGCTAACAAAAATTTAACACAAACGGATCTGATACAGCCTAACAAGGATCAGGTCATCATAGTATCATAGTATCATAGTTTTTAAGGTTGAAGGGAGACTCTAAGTCCATCTAGTTCAACCCGTAGCCTAACATGTTGATCCAGATTAAGGCAAAAAAAAAAAAAAAAAAAAACCCAATGTGGCAAACAAGTTCCAATGGGGAAAAAATTTCCTTCCTTCGTCCACATCCGGCAATCAGGCTAGTTCCCTGGATCAATACCCTGTCATAAAATCTAATATACATAACTGGTAATATTACATTTTTCAAGAAAGGCGTCCAGGCTCTGCTTAAATGTTAGTAGTGAATCACTCATTACAACATCATGCGGCAGAGAGTTCCATAGTCTCACTGCTCGTACAGTAAAGAATCCTCGTCTGTGATTATGATTAAACCTTCTTTCCTCAAGACGTAGCGTAGGTCAAGGGAATAAAGAATAATTTTTCATCCAATCTTCTGATTACCTATATTAATGATGGTGAATTAATTAAAGACATCATTCGCAAGCATTGGGGAATTCTTTTCAATGACCCCTTTTTGAAGGGTGCTATACCAGAGGTACCAGGAGTCACTTACTGTAGGGCTTTGACTCTGAAAAACCAATTGGCCCCCAGTCGTTTGAGAGGTAAAAAACCACTAAGTCCGCAAATAATACCATTGGAGCTTTCAAATGCTTTACAAAAAATTGTTTATGCTGCAAGTCCATTGTGCACAAAAGGTTAAACTTCAGTTCAGCAATTGGGGGTGATATTTTTCCCATTAGAACACATCTTACTTGTCAGTCTAATTTTGTGATTAATTTGATTGAGTGCGAATGCAATAAACAGTATATTGGTATACTTTATACTTACTATAAATATACTTTATATATAAGTATATTTTTATCTTCATGTATGTATTTATACTTTACTATTATTTTTTATTCATATTTTTGTGCTATCACAGATTTTTACACATGACATTCTTCATGGTACAGAGCCATTGCACCTTAAAATAGCTCCTAGACATGCGCACACAAAACTTTCCCACGCCTTTGAACTTTCTTCACCCTTTCACTCAGGCACAGTGATGTATTCAAACACCAGCTTCATACCTTCCAATCGAGCATGCGCGGTGGATTTTTTTTCCCACGCTCCTGAACTTGCTTCACCCCTCTACTCGGGCACATTGATAATTTCAAACACCAGCTCCAGATCGCCTCACCGAGCATGCGCGGTGAATCTTTTTCCCACACTCCTGATCGGGTTTAACCTCAGCGCTCAACACTGTGTCTATTCTCTTACAATTACACTGACACGGCCTTTTTGCTCTGACAGGTTATGGTATTGATACAACATGGTTTTTCTATTTTTTCTGCCCCCCTGTTCTGTGATTTTCTACACTGTTTACACAACATATAAACTTGGATATTATTTTTATTCAAAACTATACACATGGTAACAATAGCACACTCTGCTGAGACAGCCTCACAAGCACCTTGTCTTTCCAATGTTTTAGACACTCATGTTAGTGGTTCACACTCTTAGTAGATAAAGGTATTCACACATACATCTCTCTTTTACTAAAAGGAGTAGTAATATATTTCTGTTTCCCATTTTTCTGTTGTCTCTTCCCTGGTGGATCCTTGGGTTAAATAAACCCCCCACCTCCCCGCTTCATACAGAACACTACCGGGACCCTGAATATTATATTCCCTATACATTGCCTTCTCTTTTTTCCTTTTCAGGGTGAATCACTCCCTCATTTTCTTTTTTCTTATCCTTTTCAGACACATTTTGATAACCATTAATAGTGGCACAAGCGGCTGCATGCCCTTCACAGAGAATCTGACAGCTTTGGCTGGTTAACACCTGACACTACGTACGGTGTTCAAAACAAAACATGGGTCACTTATAGTTCAACACATATTTATTTTGGGTATTTTAACATTATCATACACTTTTACACACACATTTTTTAATAACAAAATTCTTTTATCCATCATGTTTAATCCTTGGGATGGTAAAAGCGATGATGAGATCTTTTACTTGAAATGTTGTTAATTCAATATACTACGTCATTTAGTTGTCTTAAATGTATAGATTCCCGCCGATTTGTTTCTAAAAAGGGGTGGATCATGACGTCATCGCTATGGTATACAGTATAATGCTGTAAGAATCTGCTCTGCTGCAGATTTAATGTTCTTTGCCTGACTGTCCTGAGGAAGGGAGCAGAGTCTCCCGAAATGCGTTGACCAGTGCACAAATAAAGCTACATTAATCTTTAAATCTTCATGATCTGGTAGTCATTGGCACGGCTTGGAAATACCCTACGCTACCACTCTCTGTTATCTGTTCAGTTGTGCACTGTGAGGTAACCCGGGCGATGCCGAGATAGACTGCAGAGAGAACCAGGTATCCTTCAGGCTGAGGTAAGGGTGACTGTAAGCTTGCCTTCCTAGCACTTCTTTTTTCGGATAACCCCCGACTTGAAGTATATGGGATTCATCCAGGGAAGTTGCATCTGCCTTTCTCCCCTTTCTGGCCCATTTGCTGGCAGCGTGGGCCAAGTAAAGATGGCTTCTCGCCCTATCCAACTTATGGGCCCCCTCGTTGCTGCTGATGCAGCGGGCTCTTTGTTGTTTGGTGTGAGACTTGTTGTCCACCCCACCGGCTGGTTTAGTCGGTAGTTAAACTTGAGCCTACTTCAGGAACCTGTTTCCCCTGCGTGCCTGGTCTGCCAGGAGTCCCCATACTCAATCACCCAGCTTCTTCCTGAGGTTTCTTTCAGTCTGACTGTGTGGCAACCGAACTCCCCCGCAAACAGCCACTACACTTGCAGGGTCTGACTAGCGTGTCTGAGTGCCCGCTCTCCACTTCAGACTCAGCTTGTGAGTCCTCCTCCACTGCTTCTCTCTGACTCACTACCACTGCTCAACTCCTTCTAGCTTCTCCCACCGCATCACTAGCTGGGATGTGGAGGCTCCGCCCCCTCCTTGGTTTGCCTAGGGATCCCCTCTAAGATGTGTGTGAGCCCTAGTCAAAGTGTGCCTGTGTGTCCACACCCTACTCAGCCTTTGGGATTACCTGTTTGTACTGACCCAGCATGGGTGCAGTACTCAGTGGTGCCTGACCAGGTCAGGGGTGCCACAGAGGCATTGCTCCTTTGGTGTTCAATGCCTCATATATGGGTCAGTGTTGTGGCCAAAGGTTATATTAAAGTGTTGGTGGTTGTCGAGAGTCACAGGTTGGGTATTGTGGCTCTGGTGACAGGTAATGGTGAGCAGCCTTGGGGCTATGCACGGTATGGAGAGTTTGGTCCGTGGGTGATCAATACCTCTTATCTCCGGGCTAGTGGTTGCGGCTGGGGATGCTGATTAGATTAAAGTTGCTAATGGGCTTTAAGGTTTTGAGTTCACAGTTACTGTTATGCACATAGGGATTGATCCGTAGGTGATTGATGCCTCATATCTCTGGGCTGGTGGTTGCGGCCCGGGATGTTGTTAGATTACAGTAGCTAACGGGCTTTAGGGGTTTGGGTTCACGGTTATTCTTATGCACATGGGGATTGATCCATAGGTGATTGATGCCTCATATCTCTGGCCTGGAGGTTTGCAGCCAGGGATGATATTGGGTTGGAGGTAAATAGTTAGGTGTAAGGTTTGATGTATAGTTAATGGTTGATGCTACTTGGGGTTTTAATCCGTAGGTGATTAATGCCTCGTATCGCTGGGTCGGTGTGTTGCGGCCAGGGATCATGTTCTGGTGGTGGAATATGGTTTCTGGACTGGATCTATGACCGGGTGGATCTGGTCCAGAAACAGTTTAACGAAAAATGTTATTTGATTGGAGAGTCACTTGTTGGATATGGTGGCTGCGGTTACAGGGATCTTGCAGGCATGGGGTTCTGCAAGGTTGGGGTATTGATCTGTAGGTGATTAATGCCTCGTATCTCTGGGTCGGTGTGTTGCAGCCAGGGAATGTTTTCCGATGGTGGTGTATGACTTCTGGACCGGACTTGTGGCGGGGGTAGGTCTTGTCCAGAGGCGGTTTAACAGATAATGTTATTTGATTGGAGAGTCACTTGTAGGATATAGTGGCTCCGGTTACAGGGATGGGGTCCTGTAAGGTTAGGGTATTGATCCGTAGGTGATTAATACCTCATCTCTGGCCCAATGTGTGTTGTGGCCAGGGATCATGTTTTGGTGGTGGAAGGTGGTTTCTGGACCGGGCCTACCCAGGGTTATGTATTGTATTACGTACTGTATTATTATGGTATTACCTATTGGTAAATTTTGGGGACGCCCATTGGATGGCGACCCCCTGGTGTTAGTGTGTAAACAATAGGCAAGAATAGCAATGTGAATATAGAAATGAAAGTGAACGCCTAAAACGTATACTCTCAAAAATATAGGGGACAAATAACCCCAAACAAAGGGGGGGGGAATATTACACATACCCCAATGACTCCTTACAGTATTATTGCAATTGTAACAAATAGAAAAACCATAAATATAGGTGGGTCTGGAACAGCAGAAAAAATGGAGAGGGGGACTAGAAAGATGTTTTCAATGGGATCAAAAGGGACCACCAAAGCTCCCCTGATCTAGAGTGGATCAAATTGGTTCCTGATAATAGAGAGAGAGAGAGAAGGGAGGACCACCACCAGTGCCCTAAAGTATGTGGGTGACCCTGGTCAAAAATGTTGACCCTACCTAGCTGTGGAGGTCGGCACCCTAAGACAGAATGGTGGGTGGTGCCCCCACTCGGACGACGGCTCTCCCTCCTAGATCTCCCTATCTTATTCTTCCAGAAAGTTTTCTTATACATACATGTATTTATTTCCTATATATTTTATATATACATTTTTTTCACAGAGATACACGGTCTCACGTATTTTATTTCACTTTATTAAATATTTCCTTGCATTTCCCTTTCACTTTTTGTTTTTAATATTAAAATAATACTTCCTGTCCTTACCGGTGTTTGGACACATTTTATTGGATTTTTATTGGTATTTTATGTAAACACAATTTGTGACACGCTCAACATAAAACAAAACCAAAATAAAATATAATAAAACTTCCTTCATACGGAATCTAACTCTAACCAACTGTTCAATATGCACATTAAGTGTCAACGCAGAAATGCCATCTTAAGTGCGCTACTGTGTGTACCCATTCTTGTTAAAAACTTGGGACACTGCAGGGTGGGTGGCCCTCTCTGATCCATACTATAATGCCCTATTGATGGGCTCCACATTCTTACTGATACTGGCTAATTTACCTAATTTTTCTAATCATGCTTGGGCGGAATCCATTGGGATAATGAGCATAAAGATGCAGTGTGACCATGGGCGGTCATCCCCTGATGAAGGAGGCACGTTTTGCACCTCTGAAATGCGTTGGGACCCTTTTGCCCGCTACAGGCTTCCGTAGCCTGTCCTGAGCCCTGTGACACCACACGCTCCTCCACACGCACGTGTCTAAGTATCCAGGGAAGCTGCCGGCCGGGGCTCCTGGATACAGACGCCCACTCAGACTTGCATCCCTTCCACTGGGTCACTTCTTATCCTGTGAAGCCTACCGGCAGCACACCGCAAGTCCTCGCACCGACTTGGAAGAAGCAGCTGCATTCCTGCAACTCAGCCATCCTGAAACACGCTATCTCAGCAGCGGCCCACGCTGGTAAGTTATAGATTCACATCTACTCATCTGCATTTACTGTCATCACATACAAGTAAGTTGTCCACATTCATTTAAAATTGTTTAAAAATGTGTTTAAACTTGTGCTAACCCTTACTTTATCACTTTGTGAGCACTATAGTGTTTTGTAACTAAAGATATTAAAACAACGGGAACAAAACATGAAACAGTAAGCATTTTTTTCATTTCTTCCCTTACGGGAGACACATTCTTAAACCCTTACAAACGGAAACACTTTTAATAACAAGGAACGGGTCCATGTCCTCCCGCTTTCCCACCCAAGCAACCTAGACCTTGATGCTGCCCCTAAGAAATGGGCAGCACCCCTTTTCCCCAGTCCGGAAACAGGAACCTGGCCCAGGCTACCCAAGCGGAAATGGGTACGGTGTCTCGCACCCGGAAGTCATTCAGGGGCCCCACGTCCAAGGGGACCCCTGACCCGGAGGATGGTCACCGGTCCTGGTGGTCACCGGACCCCAGCCTGCTCTGCTGCAGGTCCTTCCTCCAACCAGCCTCTCTGGAGACTGGCAGTGGTGGGAAGGGCAAGTGGGGCTGAATATTTACAAACCCAATAGTTTTTTGTGGCCTGTAAGTTCTCGGCCGTGTTCTTTGGGAGTGGGGACAACAGGGACAACATCAGTCCCAACGGGGACGGGCGCTTCAACAGCTCAGCGCTGCCAGAAAATAAACACAGATGGTCCCAACGGGGACAGTACTTTAGCCTTAACTTTGCAAATCAGGTGAAAGCCTCAGGTGATTAGTGCTCATTCATCGAGCTATTTACACAGTCAACATAGTATCATAGTTTAAGGTTGAAGGGAGACTCTAATGCTGGGTTTACACACTGAGACTTTCTAGCGATCCAACCTGTGATCTCAACCTAGCCGGGATCGCTACAAAGTCTCTGGTGAGCTGTCAAACAGGCAGACCTGGCCAACGACCTAACAGCGATTCGGACCTGCAGAGCGACTAGCTGGTCGTTGGGGACAGCAGGTGAACTTCACCCGACTTCATTTAATGCCGCGCGGCTCTGTGTGCCGTGTAAATAAATATATAATTAAAAAATCCGGCGTGCGGTCCCCCCCTATTTTAATACCAGCCAGATAAAGCCATACGGCTGCAGGCTGGTATTCTCAGGATGGGGAGCCCCACGTTATGGGGAGCCCCCCAGCCTAACAATATCAGCCAGCAGACGCCCAGAATTGCCGCATTCATTAGATGCGACAGATCTGGGACTGTACCCGGCTCTTCCCGATTTGCCCTGGTGCGTTGGCAAATCGGGGTAATAAGGAGTTATTGGCAGCCCATAGCTGCCAATAAGTCCAAGATTAATCATGTCAGGCGTCACCCCGAGATACCTTCCATGATTAATCTGTAAATTACAGTTAAAAACACACACCCGAAAAATCCTTTATTAGAAATAAAAAACACAAACACATTCCCTCATTACCAATTTATTACCCACAACAAAGCCCTCCTTGTCCGGCGTAATCCACGGTCCTCCAACGTCGCATGCAGCTCTGCTGCATGCAGGTGACAGGAGCAGCAGAAGACACAGCCGCTCCTGTCACCTGAACGCAGCTAATGAAGCCGTGTGATCGGCTGAGCTGTCACTGAGGTTACCTGGATCCAGCGGTGGATGCAGCGGTGGCCGCGGGTAACCTCAGTGACAGTTCAGCTGATCGCATTACTCACCTCATTTGCTGCGTGGAGCTGACCGGAGCGGCAGTGAGTAGCGCGATCAGCTGAGCTGTCACTGAGGTTACCCGCGGCCATGTGTGTTTTTTAACTGTAATTTACAGATTAATCATGGAAGGTATCTCATAGACGCCTGACATGATTAATCTAGGACTTATTGGCAGCTATGGGCTGCCAATAACTCCTTATTACCCCGATTTGCCAACGCACCAGGGCAAATCGGGAAGAGCCGGGTACAGTCCCAGAACTGTCGCATCTAATGTATGCGGCAATTCTGGGCGGCTGCTGGCTGATATTGTTAGGCTGGGGGGCTCCCCATAACGTGGAGCTCCCCATCCTGAGAATACCAGCCTTTAGCCGTATGGCTTTATCTGGCTGGTATTAAAATTGGGGGGGACCTCACGCCGGATTTTTTAATTATTTATTTATTTATTTTACTGCACAGTATAGACACGCCCACCGGCTGCTGTGATTGGGTGCAGTGACACAGCTGTCACTCAGCGTGTGGGCGTGTCTCACTGCAACCAATCATATTTGCCGGTGGGCGGGGAAAAGCAGGGAATACGAGATTGTTTAATGAGCGGCCGGCTTTTTCAAAAAAGGAAAAGCCGCTGGAGCAGAGTGAACGTCGTGCAGCGCCGGTGATCGGGGAGTATGAGAGAGGGGGGGGACACTTCAGTCACTCGGGGGATTAGCGGGAATCCTTCACCGGTGACCGCTAATCAGGACGCTACACAGACAGAGCCGCGGAGTCGCTGTAAAGTCCCCTTTACACACTGAAACTTGCTAGCGATGCATGCTGCACAGCGGGAAACAAAGGACCTAGGAATGGTCCTGAACGATTTGTAGCGATCACAACATCACAGCAGGGGCCAGGTCGCTGATAGGTTTCACACACTGCAATGTCGCTGGGGAGGTCGCTGTAACGTCACAAAACCGGTGACGTTACAGCGATGTCGTTTGCGATGTTGCAGTGTGTAAACCCAGCTTCTGTCCATCTAGTTCAACCTGTAGCCTAACATGTTGATCCAGAGGAAGGCAAAAAAACCCCAATGTGGCAAACAAGTTCCAATGGGGAAAAAATTTCCTTCCTGACTCCACATCCGGCAATCAGACTAGTTCCCTAGATCAATATCCTGTCATAAAATCTAATATACATAACTGGTAATATTAAATTTTTTAAGAAAGGCGTCCAGGCTCTGCTTAAATGTTATTAGTGAATCACTCATTACAACATCATGCGGCAGAGAGTTCCACAGTCTCACTGCTCGTACAGTAAAGAATCCTCGTCTGTGATTATGATTAAACCTTCTTTCCTCAAGATGTAGCGGATGCCCCCGTGTTCCAGTCGCAGGCCTAGGTGTAAAAAGATCTTTGGAAAGGTCTCTGTACTGTCCCCTCATATATTTATACATTGTGATTAGATCCCCCCTAAGCGTTCGTTTTTCCAAACTAAATAACCCCAAGTTTAATAACCTGTCTTGGTATTGCAGCCCACCCATTCCTCTAATATTCTTGGTCGCTCTTCTCTGCACCCTCTCCAGTTCAGCTATGTCCTTCTTATATATCGGTGGCCAGAATTGTACACAGTATTCTAAGTGCGGTCGCACTAGTGACTTGTACAGAGGTAGAACTATATTTTTTTCATGAACACTTATACCTCTTTTAATACATCCCATTATTTTATTAGCCCTGGCAGCAGTTGCCTGACACTGTCCACTAAAGTGAAGTTTACCATCCACCCATACACCCAAGTCTTTTTCTGTGTCCGTTTTACCCAGTGTTCTACAATTAAGTACATAATCATAAATGTTATTTCCTCTACCCAAGTGCATGACCTTACATTTATCTACATTAAACTTCAATTGCCACCTCTCAGCCCAATCCTCCAATTTACATAAATCTTCCTGTAATATAAAATTATCCTCCTCTGTATTGATTACCCTGCAGAGTTTAGTATCATCTGCAAATATTGAAATTCTACTCCGCATGCCCCCAACAAGGTCATTTATAAATATGTTGAAAAGAAGCGGGCCCAATACTGACCCCTGTTGTACCCCACTATGAACTGAGACCCAGTCCGAGTACGTACCATTAATAACCACCCTTTGTTTCCTATCACTGAGCCAGTTTTTAACCCAGTTACACATATTTTCCCCTATCCCCATTATTCTCATTTTATGTACCAACCTTTTGTGTGGCACCGTATCAAAAGCTTTTGAAAAGTCCATATACACAACATCCACTGCATTTCCCTGGTCCAGGCTTTAACTTACCTCTTCATAGAAGCTGATCAAATTAGTTTGACAGGATCGATCCCTCATAAACCCATGTTGATACTCTGTCATAAGGTTATTTTTCTTGAGCTACTCCAGTATAGCATCTCTCAAGAAACCCTCAAGGATTTTACCAACCGTAGAGGTTAAACTTACCGGCCTATAAATTCCCGGCTCAGTTTTTGTTCCCTCTTTGAATATTGGCACCACATTTGCTATGCGCCAGTCCTGCGGTACCGACCCTGTTATTAAGGAATCTGAGAAGATTAAAAATAATGGTCTATCGATCACAGAACTCAATTCCTGTAGTACTCTGGGGTGTATGCCATCCGGGCCCGGAGATTTGTCAACCTTAGTGATTTCGAGGCGGCGGCGTACTTCCTGCTGGGTTAAGCAGGTAATATTCAAGAGTGTAACGGCTGTAACGGCCAAAACCCGGTTCTCCTTGAGCTCGCGGTGACTCTTCACTTATCCCAGAAGGCAATGGGAATATGCAAATTATACTTACAAAACTCCTTCCCTGGTTTTCAGAAGTCTTCCTTCCGGCTGTAACGGCCAAAACCCGGTTCTCCTTGAGCTCGCGGTGACTCTTCACTTATCCCAGAAGGCAGTGGGAATATGCAAATTGTCCTCGCAAGACTCCGTCTCTGGTTTTCAGAAGTCTTCCTTCCGGCTGTAACGGCCAAAACCCGGTTCTCCTTGAGCTCGCGGTGACTCTTCACTTATCCCAGAAGGCACTGGGAATATGCAAATTATCCTCGCAAGACTCCTTCCCTGGTTTTCAGAAGTCTTCCTTCCGGCTGTAACGGCCAAAACCCGGTTCTCCTTGAGCTCGCGGTGACTCTTCACTTATCCCAGAAGGCACTGGGAATATGCAAATTGTCCTCGCAAGACTCCTTCCCTGGTTTTCAGAAGTTTTCCTTCCGGCTGTAACGGCCAAAACCCGGTTCTCCTTGAGCTCGCGGTGACTCTTCACTTATCCCAGAAGGCACTGGGAATATGCAAATTGTCCTCGCAAGACTCCTTCCCTGGTTTTCAGAAGTCTTCCTTCCGGCTGTAACGGCCAAAACCCGGTTCTCCTTGAGCTCGCGGTGACTCTTCACTTATCCCAGAAGACACTGGGAATATGCAAATTGTCCTCGCAAGACTCCTTCCCTGGTTTTCAGAAGTCTTCCTTCCGGTTGTAACGGCCAAAACCCGGTTCTCCTTGAGCTCGCGGTGACTCTTCACTTATCCCAGAAGGCACTGGGAATATGCAAATTGTCCTCGCAAGACTCCTTCCCTGGGTTTCATAAGTCTTCCTTCCGGCTGTAACGGCCAAAACCCGGTTCTCCTTGAGCTCGCGGTGACTCTTCACTTATCCCAGAAGGCACTGGGAATATGCAAATTGTCCTCGCAAGACTCCTTCCCTGGTTTTCAGAAGTCTTCCTTCCGGCTGTAACGGCCAAAACCCGGTTCTCCTAGAGCTCGCGGTGACTCTTTACTTATCCCAGAAGGCACTAGGAATATGCAAATTGTCCTCGCAAGACTCCTTCCCTGGTTTTCAGAAGTCCTCCTTCCGGCTGTAACGGCCAAAACACGGTTCTCCTTGAGCTCGCGGTGACTCTTCACTTATCCCAGAAGGCACTGGGAATATGCAAATTATCCTCGCAAGACTCCTTCCCTGGTTTTCAGAAGTCTTTCTTCCAGCTGTAGCGGCCAAAACCCGGTTCTCCTTGAGCTCGCGGTGACTCTTCACTTATCCCAGAAGGCACTGGGAATATGCAAATTGTCCTCGCAAGACTCCTTCCCTGGTTTTCAGAAGTCTTCCTTCCGGCTGTAACGGCCAAAACCCGGTTCTCCTTGAGCTCGCGGTGACTTTACTTATCCCAGAAAGCACTGGGAATATGCAAATTGTCCTCGCAAGACTCCTTTCCTGGTTTTCAGAAATCTTCCTTCCGGCTGTAACGGCCAAAACCCGGTTCTTCTTGAGCTCGCGGTGACTCTTCACTTATCCCAGAAGGCACTGGGAATATGCAAATTATCCTCGCAAGACTCCTTCCCTGGTTTTCAGAAGTCTTCCTTCCGGCTGTAACGGCCAAAACCCGGTTCTCCTTGAGCTCGCGGTGACCCTTCACTTATCCCAGAAGGCACTGGGAATATGCAAATTGTCCTCGCAAGACTCCTTCCCTGGCTTTCAGAAGTATTCCTTCCGGCTGTAACGGCCAAAACCCGGTTCTCCTTGAGCTCGAGGTGACTCTCCTCTTATCCCAGAAGGCACTGGGAATATGCAAATTGTCCTCGCAAGACTCCTTCCCTGGTTTTCAGAAGTCTTCCTTCCGGCTGTAACGGCCAAAACCCGGTTCTTCTTGAGCTCGCGGTGACTCTTCACTTATCCCAGAAGGCACTGGGAATATGCAAATTGTCCTCGCAAGACTCCTTCCCTGGTTTTCAGAAGTCTTCCTTCCGGCTGTAACGGCCAAAATCCGGTTCTCCTTGAGCTCGCGGTGACTCTTTACTTATCCCAGAAGGCACTGGGAATATGCAAATTGTCCTCGCAAGACTCCTTCCCTGGTTTTCAGAAGTCTTCCTTCCGGCTGTAACGGCCAAAACACGTTTCTCCTTGAGCTCGCGGTGACTCTTTACTTATCCCAGAAGGCACTGGGAATATGCAAATTGTCCTCGCAAGACTCCTTCCCTGGTTTTCAGAAGTCTTCCTTCCGGCTGTAACGGCCAAAACACGGTTCTCCTTGAGCTCGCGGTGACTCTTCACTTATCCCAGAAGGCACTGGGAATATGCAAATTATCCTCTTAAGACTCCTTCCCTGGTTTTCAGAAGTCTTTCTTCCGGCTGTAGCGGCCAAAACCCGGTTCTCCTTGAGCTCGCGGTGACTCTTCACTTATCCCAGAAGGCACTGGGAATATGCAAATTGTCCTTGCAAGACTCCTTCCCTGGTTTTTAGAAGTCTTCCTTCCGGCTGTAACGGCCAAAACCCGGTTCTCCTTGAGCTCGCGTTGACTCTTTACTTATCCCAGAAGGCACTGGGAATATGCAAATTGTCCTCGCAAGACTCCTTCCCTGGTTTTCAGAAGTCTTCCTTCCGGCTGTAACGGCCAAAACACAGTTCTCCTTGAGCTCGCGGTGACTCTTTACTTATCCCAGAAGGCACTGGGAATATGCAAATTATCCTCGCAAGACTCCTTCCCTGGTTTTCAGAAGTCTTCCTTCCGGCTGTAATGGCCAAAACCCGGTTCTTCTTGAGCTCGTGGTGACTCTTCACTTATCCCAGAAGGCACTGGGAATATGCAAATTGTCCTCGCAAGACTCCTTCCCTGGCTTTCAGAAGTCTTCCTTCCGGCTGTAACGGCCAAAACCCGGTTCTCCTTGAGCTCGAGGTGACTCTCCTCTTATCCCAGAAGACACTGGGAATATGCAAATTGTCCTCGCAAGACTCCTTCCCTGGTTTTCAGAAGTCTTCCTTCCGGCTGTAACGGCCAAAACCCGGTTCTTCTTGAGCTCGCGGTGACTCTTCACTTATCCCAGAACGCACTGGGAATATGCAAATTATCCTCGCAAGACTCCTTCCCTGGTTTTCAGAAGTCTTCTTTCCGGCTGTAACGGCCAAAACCCGGTTCTCCTTGAGCTCGCGGTGACTCTTCACTTATCCCAGAAGGCACTGGGAATATGCAAATTGTCCTCGCAAGACTCCTTCCCTGGTTTTCATAAGTCTTCCTTCCGGCTGTAACGCCCAAAACCCGGTTCTCCTTGAGCTCACGGTGACTCTTCACTTATCCCAGAAGGCACTGGGAATATGCAAATTGTCCTCGCAAGACTCCTTCCCTGGTTTTCAGAAGTCTTCCTTCCGGCTGTAACGGCCAAAACCCGGTTCTCCTTGAGCTCGCGGTGACTCTTTACTTATCCCAGAAGGCACTGGGAATATGCAAATTGTCCTCGCAAGACTCCTTCCCTGGTTTTCAGAAGTCCTCCTTCCGGCTGTAACGGCCAAAACACGGTTCTCCTTGAGCTCGCGGTGACTCTTCACTTATCCCAGAAGGCACTGGGAATATGCAAATTATCCTCACAAGACTCCTTCCCTGGTTTTCAGAAGTCTTCCTTCCGGCTGTAACGGCCAAAACCCAGTTCTCCTTGAGCTCGCGGTGACTCTTCACTTATCCCAGAAGGCACTGGGAATATGCAAATTATCCTCACAAGACTCCTTCACTGGTTTTCAGAAGTCTTCCTTCCGGCTGTAACGGCCAAAACCTGGTTCTCCTTGAGCTCGCGGTGACTCTTCACTTATCCCAGAAGGCACTGGGAATATGCAAATTGTCCTCGCAAGACTCCTTCCCTGGTTTTCAGAAGTTTTCCTTCTGGCTGTAACGGCCAAAACCCGGTTCTCCTTGAGCTCGCGGTGACTCTTCACTTATCCCAGAAGGCACTGGGAATATGCAAATTGTCCTCGCAAGACTCCTTCCCTGGTTTTCAGAAGTCTTCCTTCCGGCTGTAACGGCCAAAACCCGGTTCTCCTTGAGCTCGCGGTGACTCTTCACTTATCCCAGAAGGCACTGGGAATATGCAAATTATCCTCGCAAGACTCCTTCCCTGGTTTTCAGAAGTCTTCCTTCCAGCTGTAACGGCCAAAACCCGGTTCTCGTTGAGCTCGCGGTGACTCTTCACTTATCCCAGAAGGCACTGGGAATATGCAAATTGTCCTCGCAAGACTCCTTCCCTAGTTTTCAGAAGTCTTCCTTCCGGCTGTAACGGCCAAAACCCGTTTCTCCTTGAGCTCGCGGTGACTCTTCTCTTATCCCAGAAGGCACTGGGAATATGCAAATTGTCCTAGCAAGACTCCTTCCCTGGTTTTCAGAAGTCTTCCTTCCGGCTGTAACGGCCAAAACCCGGTTCTCCTTGAGCTCGCGGTGACTCTTCACTTATCCCAGAAGACACTGGGAATATGCAAATTGTCCTCGCAAAACTCTTTCCCTGGTTTTCAGAAGTCTTCCTTCCGGTTGTAACGGCCAAAACCCGGTTCTCCTTGAGCTCGCGGTGACTCTTCACTTATCCCAGAAGGCACTGGGAATATGCAAATTGTCCTCGCAAGACTCCTTCCCTGGTTTTCAGAAGTCTTCCTTCCGGCTGTAACGGCCAAAACCCGGTTCTCCTTGAGCTCGCGGTGACTCTTCACTTATCCCAGAAGGCACTGGGAATATGCAAATTGTCCTCGCAAGACTCCTTCCCTGGTTTTCAGAAGACTTCCTTCCGGCTGTAACGGCCAAAACCCGGTTCTCCTTGAGCTCGCGGTGACTCTTCACTTATCCCAGAAGGCACTGGGAATATGCAAATCGTCCTCGCAAGACTCCTTCCCTGGTTTTCAGAAGTCCTCCTTCCGGCTGTAACGGCCAAAACACGGTTCTCCTTGAGCTCGCGGTGACTCTTCACTTATCCCAGAAGGCACTGGGAATATGCAGATTATCCTCGCAAGACTCCTTCCCTGGTTTTCGGAAGTCTTCCTTCCGGCTGTAACGGCTAAAACCCAGTTCTCCTTGAGCTCGCGGTGACTCTTCACTTATCCCAGAAGGCACTGGGAATATGCAAATTGTCCTCGCAAGTCTCCTTCCCTGGTTTTCAGAAGTCTTCCTTCCGGCTGTAACGGCCAAAACCCTGTTCTCCTTGAGCTCGCGGTGACTCTCCACTTATCCCAGAAGGCACTGGGAATATGCAAATCGTCCTCGCAAGACTCCTTCCCTGGTTTTCAGAAGTCTTCCTTCCGGCTGTAACAGCCAAAACCCGGTTCTCCTTGAGCTCGCGGTGACTCTTCACTTATCCCAGAAGGCACTGGGAATATGCAAATTGTCCTCGCAAGACTCCTTCCCTGGTTTTTAGAAGTCTTCATTCCCGCTGTAACGGCCAAAACCCGGTTCTCCTTGAGCGCGCGGTGACTCTTCACTTATCCCAGAAGGCACTGGGAATATGCAAATTATCCTCACAAGACTCCTTCCCTGGTTTTCAGAAGTCTTCCTTCCGGCTGTAACGGCCAAAACCCAGTTCTCCTTGAGCTCGCGGTGACTCTTCACTTATCCCAGAAGGCACTGGGAATATGCAAATTATCCTCACAAGACTCCTTCCCTGGTTTTCAGAAGTCTTCCTTCCGGCTGTAACGGCCAAAACCCGGTTCTCCTTGAGCTCGCGGTGACTTTTCACTTATCCCAGAAGGCACTGGGAATATGCAAATTATCCTCGCAAGACTCCTTCCCTGGTTTTCGGAAGTCTTCCTTCCGGCTGTAACGACTAAAACCCAGTTCTCCTTGAGCTCGCGGTGACTCTTCACTTATCCCAGAAGGCACTGGGAATAAGCAAATTGTCCTCGCAAGACTCCTTCCCTGGTTTTCAGAAGTCTTCCTTCTGGCTGTAACAGCCAAAACCCGGTTCTCCTTTAGCTCGCGGTGACTCTTCACTTATCCCAGAAGGCACTGGGAATATGCAAATTGTCCTCGGAAGACTCCTTCCCTGGTTTTCAGAAGTCTTCCTTCTGGCTGTAACGGCTAAAACCCGGTTCTCCTTGAGCTCGCGGTGACTCTTCACTTATCCCAGAAGGCACTGGGAATATGCAAATTGTCCTCGCAAGACTCCTTCCCTGGTTTTCAGAAGTCTTCCTTCCGGCTGTAACGGCCAAAACCCAGTTCTCCTTGAGCTCGCGGTGACTCTTCACTTATCCCAGAAGGCACTGGGAATATGCAAATTATCCTCACAAGACTCCTTCCCTGGTTTTCAGAAGTCTTCCTTCCGGCTGTAACGGCCAAAACGCGGTTCTCCTTGAGCTCGCGGTGACTCTTCACTTATCCCAGAAGGCACTGGGAATATGCAAATTGTCCTCGCAAGACTCCTTCCCTGGTTTTCAGAAGTCTTCATTCCGGCTGTAACGGCCAAAACCCGGTTCTCCTTGAGCTCGCGGTGACTCTTCACTTATCCCAGAAGGCACTGGGAATATGCAAATTATCCTCGCAAGACTTCTTCCCTGGTTTTCGGAAGTCTTCCTTCCGGCTGTAACGGCTAAAACCCAGTTCTCCTTGAGCTCGCGGTGACTCTTCACTTATCCCAGAAGGCACTGGGAATATGCAAATTGCCCTCGCAAGACTCCTTCCCTGGTTTTCAGAAGTCTTCCTTCCGGCTGTAACGGCCAAAACCCGGTTCTCCTTTAGCTCGCGGTGACTCTTCACTTATCCCAGAAGGCACTGGGAATATGCAAATTGTCCTCGGAAGACTCCTTCCCTGGTTTTCAGAAGTCTTCCTTCTGGCTGTAACGGCTAAAACCCGGTTCTCCTTGAGCTCGCGGTGACTCTTCACTTATCCCAGAAGGCACTGGGAATATGCAAATTGTCCTCGCAAGACTCCTTCCCTGGTTTTCAGAAGTCTTCCTTCCGGCTGTAACGGCCAAAACCCGGTTCTCCTTGAGCTCGCGGTGACTCTTCACTTATCCCAGAAGGCACTGGGAATATGCAAATTATCCTCGCAAGACTCCTTCCCTGGTTTTCAGAAGTCTTCCTTCCGGCTGTAATGGCCAAAACCCGGTTCTCCTTGAGCTCGCGGTGACTCTTCACTTATCCCACAAGGCACTGGGAATATGCAACTTATCCTCGCAAGACTCCTTCCCTGGTTTTCAGAAGTCTTCCTTCCGGCTGTAACGGCCAAAACCCGGTTCTCCTTGAGCTCTCGGTGACTCTTCACTTATCCCAGAAGGCACTGGGAATATGCAAATTATCCTCGCAAGACTCCTTCCCTGGTTTTCAGAAGTCTTCCTTCCGGCTGTAACGGCCAAAACCTGGTTCTCCTTGAGCTTGCAGTGACTCTTCACTTATCCCAGAAGGCACTGGGAATATGCAACTTATCCTCGCAAGACTCCTTCCTTGGTTTTCAGAAGTCTTCCTTCCGGCTGTAACGGCCAAAACCCGGTTCTCCTTGAGCTCGCGGTGACTCTTCACTTATCCCAGAAGGCACTGGGAATATGCAAATTGTCCTCGCAAGACTCCTTCCCTGGTTTTCAGAAGTCTTCATTCCGGCTGTAACGGCCAAAACCCGGTTCTCCTTGAGCTCGCGGTGACTCTTCACTTATCCCAGAAGGCACTGGGAATATGCAAATTATCCTCACAAGACTCCTTCCCTGGTTTTCAGAAGTCTTCCTTCCGGCTGTAACGGCCAAAACCCAGTTCTCCTTGAGCTCGCGGTGACTCTTCACTTATCCCAGAAGGCACTGGGAATATGCAAATTATCCTCACAAGACTCCTTCCCTGGTTTTCAGCAGTCTTCCTTCCGGCTGTAACGGCCAAAATCCGGTTCTCCTTGAGCTCGCGGTGACTCTTCACTTATCCCAGAAGGCACTGGGAATATGCAAATTGTCCTCGCAAGACTCCTTCCCTGGTTTTCAGAAGTCTTCATTCCGGCTGTAACGGCCAAAACCCGGTTCTCCTTGAGCTCGCGGTGACTCTTCACTTATCCCAGAAGGCACTGGGAATATGCAAATTATCCTCGCAAGACTCCTTCCCTGGTTTTCGGAAGTCTTCCTTCCGGCTGTAACGGCTAAAACCCAGTTCTCCTTGAGCTCGCGGTGACTCTTCACTTATCCCAGAAGGCACTGGGAATATGCAAATTGTCCTCGCAAGACTCCTTCCCTGGTTTTCAGAAGTCTTCCTTCCGGCTGTAACAGCCAAAACCCGGTTCTCCTTTAGCTCGCGGTGACTCTTCACTTATCCCAGAAGGCACTGGGAATATGCAAATTGTCCTCGGAAGACTCCTTCCCTGGTTTTCAGAAGTCTTCCTTCTGGCTGTAACGGCTAAAACCCGGTTCTCCTTGAGCTCGCGGTGACTCTTCACTTATCCCAGAAGGCACTGGGAATATGCAAATTGTCCTCGCAAGACTCCTTCCCTGGTTTTCAGAAGTCTTCCTTCCGGCTGTAACGGCCAAAACCCAGTTCTCCTTGAGCTCGCGGTGACTCTTCACTTATCCCAGAAGGCACTGGGAATATGCAAATTATCCTCACAAGACTCCTTCCCTGGTTTTCAGAAGTCATCCTTCCGGCTGTAACGGCCAAAACGCGGTTCTCCTTGAGCTCGCGGTGACTTTTCACTTATCCCAGAAGGCACTGGGAATATGCAAATTGTCCTCGCAAGACTCCTTCCCTGGTTTTCAGAAGTCTTCATTCCGGCTGTAACGGCCAAAACCCGGTTCTCCTTGAGCTCGCGGTGACTCTTCACTTATCCCAGAAGGCACTGGGAATATGCAAATTATCCTCGCAAGACTTCTTCCCTGGTTTTCGGAAGTCTTCCTTCCGGCTGTAACGGCTAAAACCCAGTTCTCCTTGAGCTCGCGATGACTCTTCACTTACCCCAGAAGGCACTGGGAATATGCAAATTGTCCTCGCAAGACTCCTTCCCTGGTTTTCAGAAGTCTTCCTTCCGGCTGTAACGGCCAAAACCCGGTTCTCCTTTAGCTCGCGGTGACTCTTCACTTATCCCAGAAGGCACTGGGAATATGCAAATTGTCCTCGGAAGACTCCTTCCCTGGTTTTCAGAAGTCTTCCTTCTGGCTGTAACGGCTAAAACCCGGTTCTCCTTGAGCTCGCGGTGACTCTTCACTTATCCCAGAAGGCACTGGGAATATGCAAATTGTCCTCGCAAGACTCCTTCCCTGGTTTTCAGAAGTCTTCCTTCCGGCTGTAACGGCCAAAACCCGGTTCTCCTTGAGCTCGCGGTGACTTTACTTATCCCAGAAAGCACTGGGAATATGCAAATTGTCCTCGCAAGACTCCTTCCCTGGTTTTCAGAAGTCTTCCTTCCGGCTGTAACGGCCAAAACCCGGTTCTTCTTGAGCTCGCGGTGACTCTTCACTTATCCCAGAAGGCACTGGGAATATGCAAATTATCCTCGCAAGACTCCTTCCCTGGTTTTCAGAAGTCTTCCTTCTGGCTGTAACGGCCAAAACCCGGTTCTCCTTGAGCTCGCGGTGACTCTTCACTTATCCCAGAAGGCACTGGGAATATGCAAATTGTCCTCGCAAGACTCCTTCCCTGGTTTTCAGAAGTCTTCCTACCGGCTGTAATGGCCAAAACCCGGTTCTCCTTGAGCTCGCGGTGACTCTTCACTTATCCCAGAAGGCACTGGGAATATGCAAATTGTCCTTGCAAGACTCCTTCCCTGGTTTTCAGAAGTCTTCCTTCCGGCTGTAACGGCCAAAACCCGGTTCTCCTTGAGCTCGCGGTGACTTTACTTATCCCAGAAAGCACTGGGAATATGCAAATTGTCCTCGCAAGACTCCTTCCCTGGTTTTCAGAAGTCTTCCTTCCGGCTGTAACGGCCAAAACCCGGTTCTTCTTGAGCTCGCGGTGACTCTTCACTTATCCCAGAAGGCACTGGGAATATGCAAATTATCCTCGCAAGACTCCTTCCCTGGTTTTCAGAAGTCTTCCTTCTGGCTGTAACGGCCAAAACCCGGTTCTCCTTGAGCTCGCGGTGACTCTTCACTTATCCCAGAAGGCACTGGGAATATGCAAATTGTCCTCGCAAGACTCCTTCCCTGGTTTTCAGAAGTCTTCCTTCCGGCTGTAATGGCCAAAACCCGGTTCTCCTTGAGCTCGCGGTGACTCTTCACTTATCCCAGAAGGCACTGGGAATATGCAAATTATCCTCACAAGACTCCTTCCCTGGTTTTCAGAAGTATTCCTTCCGGCTGTAACGGCTAAAACCCAGTTCTCCTTGAGCTCGCGGTGACTCTTCACTTATCCCAGAAGGCACTGGGAATATGCAAATTGTCCTCGCAAGACTAAATCCCTGGTTTTCAGAAGTCTTCCTTCCGGCTGTAACGGCCAAAACCCGGTTCTCCTTGAGCTCGCGGTGACTTTACTTATCCCAGAAGGCACTGTGAATATGCAAATTGTCCTCGCAAGACTCCTTCCCTGGTTTTCAGAAGTCTTCCTTCCGGCTGTAACGGCCAAAACCCGGTTCTTCTTGAGCTCGCGGTGACTCTTCACTTATCCCAGAAGGCACTGGGAATATGCAAATTATCCTCGCAAGACTCCTTCCCTGGTTTTCAGAAGTCTTCCTTCCGGCTGTAACGGCCAAAACCCGGTTCTCCTTGAGCTCGCGGTGACTCTTCACTTATCCCAGAAGGCACTGGGAATATGCAAATTGTCCTCGCAAGACTCCTTCCCTGGTTTTCAGAAGTCTTCCTTCCGGCTGTAACGGCCAAAACCCGGTTCTCCTTGAGCTCGCGGTGACTCTTCACTTATCCCAGAAGGCACTGGGAATATGCAAATTATCCTCATAAGACTCCTTCCCTGGTTTTCAGAAGTCTTCCTTCCGGCTGTAACGGCCAAAACCCGGTTCTCCTTGAGCTCGCGGTGACTCTTCACTTATCCCAGAAGGCACTGGGAATATGCAAATTATCCTCGCAAGACTCCTTCCCTGGCTTTCCAATTTCCATATTGCACCCCTAAATGGGTTTTCCCTATACCTAAGTAGGGGCCTACCCAGGTTAGGGCGTGTGGACCTCCTGGGCCCAGCGTTAGGCTGCTTTCACACCTCCGGTTTTTGCTATGCGGCACAATATGGCACTTTGCAGGAAAATCGCAACCGGTTTTTTTTGCTGCCGGTTGCGATTTTCCTGCATAGACTTTAATTAGTGCCGCATTGTGCCGCATGGCCTTGCGTTCCGTCCGTTTTTTGCCGCATGCGGCAGATTTAGCCGATGCGGCGGCCGGATGGAACGTTGCCTGGCACGTTTTTTCGTGCGGCAAAAAAAAACCGCATTGCGCCGCATTCGGCCGATGCGGCGCATTTTTCAATGCATGCCTATGGCGGCCGGATGCGGCGCGATGCGGCAATAACCGCATCCGGCCGCCGCATGCGGTTTTTGCCACTGCGCATGCTCAGTAGCGTGCCGCAAGCGGCAAAAACCGGACTGGCCGCAAAGGAAAAACTTATGCAAAGGATGCGGTGTTTTCACCGCATCCGTTGCATAGCTTGCACAGCCGGATTGAGCCGCAGAGCTCAAGCCGGATGTGTGAAAGTAGCCTTACCAGTGGGAGGCAGTGGGACAGAGGGAACAGCCCGTCCCTCTTCTCTTGTGTAAGGTGTGGCAGGTAGAGACCTACGGGGGCGTAGGATAGGTGCATCCCTGGGCGCCTGTTCGGGTGGATCACTGGCGGGCATCTCCGTCTCTTTTTCTTCCACAGGTTGTGGGAACGTTATCACGGGAACAATCACCACGCCATTCTGCATAGGCCAGTCCGCTGGGAAGTCGCCCATCACTTCTTTCTTCTCTTTCCTGCTCGGCACAGAAGGCTGAGTCTCATCTACCAGCCTTAGGGGATCTGGGCATCTCTTCAGGTGGTCCCTGGAAATGGTAGCTGTGGTCTTCCCCTGGTCGCGACTGATCAGATAAGTTTTTTCATTTTCCCATCCAGTGGGTTGTATGACATATGGAGTCCTCTCCCACTGGTCATCGAGCTTATGTGTCCTTTTGTGCTTTAGTACCACATCCCCGGGTGCAAAGGTGGTAGCCGGGGCCCGCCTGTTGAAATGCTGCTCTTGTTTTTCTCGGCTCTGGCACAGATTCCATTCCACATATCCCTGGATCTGTCGGTACTGCATCTGTCGCTTGGCAGTCCAGTGGTTAGTGGAGGAGAGGGCTTCTGGTGCTTCTATGTCCATCTCCAGGTCTACGGGCAGCCGTCCTGGTCGGGCTCTCATTAGATATGCAGGCGTGCACTTGGTGGAACTACAAGGGATGTTATTGTACATGTCCACCAGGTCAGGTAACTTCTCAGGCCACAGGTTCCTCTCCTCCAGCGGTAGTGTCCTGAGGAGGTTCAGGACCAGATGGTTCATTTTCTCACACATCCCATTAGTCTGGGCATGGTATGGCGTAGTCCGGATCTTCTTACACCCATACAAGTGACAGAACTCTTGGAACACCTCCTCTTCAAAGGCTGAGCCCTGGTTGGTGACCACCCTTTCCGGGTAGCCGTGCGGTCGGCAGAAGTAGGCCTGGAATGCTCTAGCTGTGGTACGGCACGTCAAATCTTTAACTGGGACAACCACCATGAACCTAGAGTAGTGGTCTACGAGGTCAGGGCATATGTGTACCCGCTTCGGCTGGGCATGAGCTTGACGTGGTCCAGGGCAACCAACTCCAATGGCTGGCGGGTGATGATCGTCTGTAGGGGGGCCTTCTGGCTGGCTTCCTCCTGCCTTCTTAGTGTGCAGGGACCACATTCTCGACACCAGGCCTCCACAGACTCCCGCATCCCACTCCAGTAGAACCGCTCTCTCAACAACATCTCCAGTCTCCAGTTTCTTCCAACCGAAATGCCCTGCACCATCGTGGTAGGCCTTGAGGACCCTGGGCACACTGGCTTGGGGGACCACCCCCTGGCGGACCTTCTCATGGGTTTTTGGATTGATCATTTCCCGGCACAGTTTCCCCTGATGCAGATGCAGCCAATTTCTCTCCTTCCACAACCGTTGGGCTTTTGAGGGGGCCGCGGGATCCATCCTGGAGGAGCCCCATGCGATCATGGCTTTAACCAGCTGGACCGCAGGTTCCTGATCTTGGACTTCCTGCCACCCCTGGCCGGGCAGCGGGTCAAGGTTCACCTGCTGTTGGTTAGCGCAGGGCTTCTCATCTCGAGGCCAATGGAATGCGGGTAGCTCGATTTCTTCAAGGTCATCGTTTTCCACCCCGTCATCTGGTAGGTGCGGCATTTGGGACAGCACATCTGCATTGGTGATCTTGTGGCCGGCCCTGTACTTGATAGTGAAATAGTAGTTGGACAGTCGAGCCATCCACCGCTGCTCCAGGGCACCCAGCTTGGCCATGTCTAGATGTGTCAACGGATTGTTGTCCGTGTAGGCAGTAAACTTTGCCGCTGCAAGGTAATGCTTGAATTTTTCAGTTATTGCCCACACAAGGGCTAAGAACTCGAGCTTAAAGGGAGTTTTCTGCTAGCGTAGGCGATCACCTTTTCCTCCCCATCCTGCACCTGGGAAAGGACCGCGCCCAGGCCCACATTACTGGCGTCGGTATAGAGGACGAACGGGAGACTGTAGTCCGGGTAGGCCAGGATTTCTTCGCCCGTCAAAGCTGACTTCAACTGGTGGAAAGACTCCTCATGTTTCTCACTCCAGACAAACGGGGGGCCGGAGGCTCTCCCATTCTTGGTCTGTCCCACGAGAAGATCTTGCATGGGCGCAGCCATCTTCGTGTACCCCTTGATGAAACGGCGGTAGTAGCCCACCAGGCCCAGGAACTGCCTGACCTCTCTTACCGTGGTCGGTCGCGGCCAGCTCTGGATGTCAGAAACCTTCTCTGGATCCGGGGCTATGCCTTCGGCGCTCACCACATGTCTGAGGTATTGCACTTTGGGTTTCAGCAGATGGCACTTTGACGGTTTCAACTTCATTCTGTACTGGAGAGGGCTGCGAACACTTCTGCCAGGTGCTCCGGTGTGCCTCATACGTCTTTGAATACACGATCACATCATCCAGATACAATAGGACAGTCTCGAAGTTGAGATGCCCCAAGCAGCACTCCATGAGCCGTTGGAAGGTCCCCGGGGCATTGCACAGCCCGAACGGCATACTGTTGAACTCAAAGAAGAAAAAACAAAAAAGCTAGCACTAAATGTGCACTACAGCACTAAAAATTCCAACTGTACTTATTATAAATTTGAGATTTTTGGCAAAAAATTGCAATTTCTTGAGCCACCCCGCCACTCCACGGCAAATCTCATTTGGGGCAGTCCTAACACTAAAATATTTTTATAAAATGTGCCAAACGGCCTCACATATGAAATAGTAGAACTGCTCTTAGCAGCACTCACCTGGTTTATTTCAGTCCCGTACCCATGACTGAATCATGGCTGTGGGCGGGACAGGTCCAAGCAAATGCTGCATGAAGTAAATAGCCAGTGAACAGGGTCTGATGACTGAATGTGAACAGTCACCAATCACCAAAATCTAGACAGATGGAATACATCCCAAATTGGGGTGCATAGCAAGGTGGGGGTCAGCCACCGACCAATTCAATGAAGAAAAAACAAAAAATCTAGCACTAAATGTGCACTACAGCACTAAAAATTCCAACTGTACTTATTATAAATTTGAGATTTTTGGCCAAAAATTGCAATTTCTTGAGCCACCCCGCCACTCCACGGCAAATCTCATTTGGGGCAGTCCTAACACTAAAATATTTTTATAAAATGTGCCAAACGGCCTCACATATGAAATAGTAGAACTGCACTTAGCAGCACTCACCTGGTCTATTTCAGTCCCGTACCCATGACTGAATCATGGCTGTGGGCGGGACAGGTCCAAGCAAATGCTGCATGAAGTAAATAGCCTGTGAACAGGGTCTGATGACTGAATGTGAACAGTCACCAATCGCCAAAATCTAGACAGATGGAATACATCCCAAATTGGGGTGCATAGCAAGGTGGGGGTCAGATACCGACCAATTCAAATGAACTGTTGAACTCGCAGAGTCCCATGGGGGTAGCAAATGCGGTCTTCTCGCGGTCTTCTGGTGCAACCGCCACCTGCCAGTAAAGAAATAGTTAGCAGTTTTTAGTGCGGCCAGTGACTCTTTAATGCGGGGGAGAGGGTAGGCATCTTTATGCATTATCTGATTGATCTTCCGGTAATCCACACACATCCTCATGGTACCGTCTTTCTTCTTTACCAGCACCAATGGAGCTGCCCAGGGACTACAACTATCTCGGATGACCCCCGCCTCTTTCTTGTTCCTCAACATGTCTTTGGCGCATTGATAGTGTGCTGGTGGTATCGGCCTATACCTCTCCTTGATGGGTGGATGCGTGCTTGTGAGGATATGATGTTGAACCCCTTTAATCCTCCTGAAATCTAGCGGATATTTGCTGAAAACCTGCCCATACTCCCGTACTAGCCTGTATACCCCGTCCTTGTGGTGTACCGGGGTGGATTCAGTGCCAACATGCAACTCCCGGCACCACTCCTCTACTAGCCACCACTGCTCATGTTGGGTGCAGGGGTAGTGGGGATGGTCTCATGGATGGCGTGTGGGTTGATGGTAAACAGTTTAGCTATGCTGGCATAGCGGGGGAGCCTAACCTCTTCCTCCCCACAATTCAGCACTCTCACAGGCGCTCTCCCCTTTTTTGACGTCGATCACCCCTCTGGCTACCATTACCGTGGGCCAGTGCTCTGAAGGCGAAGGTTCCACCACGAACTAGCTATAAATGACCACTAGTATTCAATCATATAGTCTAATGAAGTCAAGAGACACAATTATTATGCAAAATCAATGTATATTTATTATTTTTAATAAATAGTTAGAGAGCACACAGTGCATGAAGTGAATTCTAAAAACATGCATACATATAACAGGACAGTGTGTTGGATCTATTTCACATAGGTTTTTATATAATAGCGCTGGTCAAATGAGTTAGAAAAAGCTAATGATGTACACCAATACTCAAAAAATTACAATCAATGTTGATGAAGATGTGCATCACACCAGTATATAGACATTAAAAAATTCTCAAAAATTAACATAAACAGGAACAATTCATAGTATATTTTTTGTTTAAAGGGTGCCAAAAGTATGGGATATATAATACTGGCATAGATGTTAGACTATAGGCGTGCTAAAAAGCAATGCATAGATATTCATATATCAATACTTTGTCATAGGATGAATTTCCCAGCATAATGTGATGTGCATAAACAGACCATCAATCAGATCAGATGGTTAAATTACATAGTCTATTATTAGCATCATACATTTAAATAGCACAGAGAGCAGTGGTATGTCCCAGTACATAAAACATCAATCATCAGCATAATATATCTTACATTAAAAATGTGCGACCCAGAGTATGGGATATATGATACTGGCATAAAGATTAGACTATAGGTGTGCTACAAAGAAATGCATAGATATTCATAAATCAGTCTTTATCATAGGATAGATTTCCCAGCATAGTTTGATGTATATGTACAGACCATCAATCAGGTCAAATGTTTAAACTACACAGACCATCATTAAAGGTCATAAATTTAGATAGCACAGAGAACAATATGTCCCAGTCTAAAGCACATCAATCATGATCCATGCATCATAGATATTACAACATTAGCATTGTTATGATCAAATTGTATTGGAGCAGAACCCCATAATTAGAACATACCAGCTGTAGCCATTAGATCCTCAGCACAACTTAGGTGCAGGGCAGTGTGCTGAGGATCTAATGGCTACAGCTGGCATGTTCTAATTATGGGGTTCTGCTCCAATACAATTTGATCATAACAATGCTAATGTTGTATTATCTATAATGCATGGATCATGATTGATGTGCTTTAGACTGGGACATATTATGGTTCTCTGTGCTATCTACATTTTTGACCTTTAATGATGGTCTGTCTAGTTTAAACATTTGACCTGATTGATGGTCTGTACATGCACTGTGTGCTCTCTAACTATTTATTAAAAATAATAAATATACATTGATTTTGCATAATAATTGTGTCTATTGACTTCATTAGACTATATGATTGAATACTAGTGGTCATTTTTAGGATTATTTTACAATTGAGGGACCCTGGTGAATATGTTAACCTCTAAATATACATGATGGATCTGAGGATTCATTTTTTGTTGTAACTGAACTAGCTACGCTGGCTAGATGGCAGTGAGGGCCACAGGCGATGGAGATCCGGTCGCGGGGAACCTGAGGTAGACCGGGGCAGGGTTGTAGACCGCTGGTGGTGAGAAAGGGGATCTGGTCTGGAGGCCGTTTCAAGCGGACTAGTCCAGACAAGAGAGACAGACAGAAAGTGCAGAAGAAAGGGCACCTGGCTGTATATCTGTGTGTGGGACCCGAATGCATCCACCAGAGGCTACCGGTCACTGGCAACTTGGTTTACAAAACGAACTGTGCGTGTTTACTGACCGTCCAAATCAGCACCAGCTCATCCAGCTCCACGACAACAAACTGTGAGTTGCCTGTTCCCTGCAATCCCTCACCAATCTCTGGGCCCCGGGACTACATACTCCCATACCTGTGGAGGGGATCCCATCTTGCTACCCCACTCCATCAGCCCCGGGCACCCACATTCAAGGCAGCGGCGGTGTCACCATCCCTCACCGCAACCCACAGGTGGCGTCACTGACAAACTAATCCCCTGTAAATACCCCCTTTCCTATTGTTGTGAGGATGGACGGCTGTACGAGCCCGGGTCCGGCTACCACTCGAGCCATAGTAATGAACCCGGATCCAAGCAGCCCCTGCAGTGGTCCAGCCCTCGTCCACAACACTAATAGAGAGGTATATGGCATGGGCAGTACTCCTCAGACAGCCACACCCCCGGCTGGAGACTATGTAGGTTAGATTCTGCAAGGGAGATGCCATCAGGATCACCATAGATCAAGGCCAAAGCTGCAAAAAACTCGTCCACCAACCGTATCGCCAGATAATCAGTCAGCAGGGAGAAGGCCCAGGACTAGGGATCTCCCTGCAGCAGGAAGCCTACTATCTACACTTACTGTTCGTCACTTCCTGAAGAACGAGGGGAAAGCCAGAAATGTAATTTACAGGCCTCTAGGAACACCACAAATTTATCACCCCCCCAGAAAACCTATATGGAACGGCGATCCGGGTTAAGGCTGTGTCTGGGCTGAGACTAGGAGACCTGTGATATGCTAGTTTTTGTACAACCTGAGGTTGCAGATCCATCACCTCTTGTGACAAACTCTGCATCAGGTGTGCCAAAGCTGCAGCCTAAACCATAAGGGCTCAGCAGAAATGCTTTGGCTGGTTATTACAGTATGTCACGCACGGACTTGGGAAAGGTCCGGCGCATGGCGAGACACACAACAAACATGGATTTCACCACAACAAACAAGGGGTACACTGGGGCCACAAATGTACCGCCCCCACGTCAGCAGCCGGGCTGCTCGGATCCGGATCTGCAGTGTGGCTCGAGAGGTCTCCGGACCCGGGGGTCTCGCGGACAATTCGAAATAGAAAGGGGGATGATGGTATGTGGGGATATTGTATACAGTCCTGACGACACCCATGGTGTGTGGTAAAATGGGGTACCACCGCTGCTATTGGGGAGCACCCGGGGCGTTGGGATGGCAGCTAGCTGTTGTTAACCCTCCGTGGGTAGGGATGGATGCCCTGGGGCCCAGTGTCTCTGTGCTGAGGATGGTGATTGCAGGGGCCGGCGCGCCCGGATGGACCGGGGGACGTTGGTGTACTCACTATTAAATAAATCACACAAGTCCGTGGTAAACCAAGGTGCCAGTGGCCGGAGCTCCGCGGCCGGGTGTATTCTGGTACCTCACCCGGGGTGATGGTCTGTGTCACTTTCCTCTGCACTATTTTAGTTCTTTTTTGGACTTCTCGGTATGGAACTCGGGAGTCCACTCCCAGAACTTCAGGTGGGAGCCTTGCCCGCAGTCTCTGACCCGTGGGATCTAAAGGGGCCCTGGAGGATGCCCTATCCCTCTCGGTGGGCTTCTGGTCTGCTTTCGGGACTTTGGGAGGGACAGGACCTGTAATCCTGTCCTCAACTGGTTAATTAGCAAAGTCGGTGGTTCCGGTCTCTGCTTCAGGGTCCAGGTACCCCCTCTGTGCATGGTTTCCGGGTTGGTTCTCAGGTATCAGTACCGGCGGGCTCCTACCCTGTCCCGGTCCACCTCGGATCTCCGGCAGCCATCTTCTCCTGTCAGACACTGACCACCGTCTGCCACCTAGCCAGAACACTGGGGTCCAAACCCGACGCCTTTGCTCTCTGACTTCACTTGCACTTTCAACTCCAACTTTGAACCTCCACTTTGAACTCCAAGCTTAATCTTACTCTTTTCCCGCCTCTGGATTCTCTAGACCCCTAGGTGGGCGTTGTCCTTCCACCTGGTCCCGCCCACTGGTGTGCATGTTCTACCCTGGGGGGGATGACTAGGGTTTTGTTGGCTTGGTGTAACCCTGTGAGGGAAGGTGTTATGCGGGGGCCTATTCTATGTGTGACCACCTGGGGCGCCAGGGCGTCACAGTCCCCCTTGGTTTAATACAGACCGTCCATGGGCTGTCCGACCACTGACATTTATTTTTTCTGCAACTGTGGAATGCAAAAAGGATAACAGGAATAATAACATTAAAACATTTTAAAACATTTCTTCCCTCACGGGAGGCACACTTTTTAAACAACAAAATTGACTTTCCCATTGCACCCGTCACCCAATAAAACCGGCTCCCTGGTGCCACCGCTAAAACTGGTGGACACCCCTTTCCCAAGTCCAGGAACGGTTCCGGGTGATGCCCACACGGCCAGGGTAAAAAGTTCCTTACCCGGCAGTCCTTGTCAATTGCCCCAAGTCCGGGGGGGACCCCTGACCTGGAGGTTAGTCACTGGTTTCAATAGAGACTGGGCCTCGGCCTACTCCACTGCAGGCCCTTCCTCCAATCATCCTCTCCAGAGGCCATGCTGGTGCTCACAAGAAAGTAGGAGGGATATTTACAAGGCCCAAAAGTTTTTGGGTTGGCCTGCTAGTTCTCGGCCTTGGTCCATTTTTAAAACAACATCATTTTTAAACGGGGGTAAACAACTGTTGGGTAGCCGGGAAACCGCTACCCTACTCCTTCTTTGTGGTAATCAGGTGAGGTATTCGGCTGATTGGAATTCATTTGTACACATACAAGACTATTTACACAGCAAGCAGGCACCACTCACTAAACTACGTTTTCCCTGTATCTGAGTGGTGGCTGACCTAAGTTAGGGCATGTGGACCTTCTCGGCCCGCTATCTTCACTTAGGACTTGTGGGGGAGAGTGAATTATGGGTTCCTCTTCCCTAATGTCAGGTATAGCTGGTAGGGACCTACAGGAGAGTTGTGTAGGTGCATCCCTGGGTGCTTGTGGTGGTGTGTCGCTGGTAGACCTCTCTGGCTCTGCATCTTCCACGGGTTGTGGGAACATTATAACGGGAACAATCACCGCTCCCTTCTGCATTGGCCAATCAGCTGGAAAGTCACCCATAATAGTGTGGATCACCTCTTTCTTCTCCTCCCACCCGGAGTGGGAGCGAGAACCTTCTCCACTATCCTCAGGGGCTCCGGACAGTTCTTCAGGTGGTCTCTGGAAACAGTGGCTGTAGTCTTCCCTTGGTCACGACTGACGAGGTACGTCTTCTGATTTTCCCAGTCAGTAGGTTGGATAACATAGGGAGTCCTCTCCCATTGGTCATCCAACTTATGCAATCTTCTTTTCCTCTTCAGCACTACATCTCCAGGTTCAAAGGGGGCAGCCTGGGCTCGTCTATTGAAACGCTGCTCTTGCCTTTCTCTGCTCTGGCGCAGGTTCCTCTCCACATATTCCTGCATCAGTCGGTACTGCCTCTGACGCTTGGCATCCCAGTCGATAGTTGGCGGGATGGTCTCAGGCACCTCTAAATCTAACGCCAAATCTACTAGCAGTCTTCCGGGCCTCACCCTGATTAGATATGCGGGGGTGCATTTAGTGGAGCTGCTAGGGATATTGTTGTACATGTCCACCAAATCAGGTAGTTTTTCAGGCCACAGATTCCGCTCTTCAAGAGGCAAGGTCTTGAGAAGGTTGAGGACCAGGTTGTTCATCTTCTCACACATCACGTAAGTCTAGGCATGATAGGTGGTGGTACGGATCTTCTTGCACCCGTACAGGTTGCAGAACTCCTGAAAGATTTACACCTCAAAGGCAGTGCCTTGATCTGTAAGTACCCTCTCTGGTAACCATGTGGCCGGCAGAAGTATGCCTGGAAGACCTTCGCTGCAGTGCGAGCTGTTAGATCCTTGACGAGTACCACCACCATGAACCTGGAGTAGGGGTCTATGATGGTGAGGGCATAGGTGTAGCCGCTCCGGCTTGGTGTGAGCTTGACGTGGTCCAGAGCGACAAGTTCCAGCGGCTGGTGAGTGACAATTGGCTGCAACGGGGTTTTCTGGCTGGTTCCATCCTTTCTTCTTAGCACACTGGGACCACAATCCCTACACCATGCTTCTATGGACTCTCTCATTCCAACCCAATTAAAGCCTTCTTTCAACAGCATTTCTAACTTCTTCCAGCCGAAGTGTCCAGCTCCATCATGATAGGCTTTCAAGAACACGGATACATATGCTTGTGGCACTACAATCTGACCGACCTTCTCATGTGTCTTCGGATTAATTAGCCCTCTGTACAATTTGCCCTGCTGTAAGTACAAGCGGTCCCTTTCTTTCCACAGCCGCTGCGCTTCTGCGGGGCAGTGGCTCCATCCTGGATTGGGCTTGGGAAATTAGCATCTTAACTAGCCGGACTGCAGGTTCCTTGTCTTGGGCTTCCTGCCGACCATGGTGGGGTAATGGGTCGAAGGCTGCCTTCTGCTGACCACTATATGGCCTTGCGTCTTTCACACTATCAGGTTGATGGAATGCAGGCAGTTCAATTTCTTCTAACTCATCTTCATCCAACCCTCCATCAGGTAGGTGTGGCATCTGAGACAACGCATCTACATTCGTGTTTTTATGGCCGCCCTGTACTTGATGGTAAAGTCATAATTCGCCAGCCGAGCCACCCAGCGTTTTTCCAAGGCCCCAAGCTTCACCGTATCCAGGTGGGTCAGAGGATTATTATCTGTATAGGCAGTACATTTTGCAGAAGCTAGGTAATGCTTGAACCTCTCTCTTATCGCCCAGACAAGTGCCAGGAACACCAACTTGAAAGAGCTATAATTCTCGGGGTTTCTCTCCGTTGGGCAGAGCTTCCTGCTTGCATAAGCAATTACCTTCTCCTTGCCATTTTTCATATGAGATAGGACAGCACCCAGGCCCACATTGCTGGCATCTGTGTATAGAATGAACGGGAGGCCGTAGTCAGGGTAGACTAAGATCTCTTCTCCGGTCAAAGCTGACTTCAGCTGCTCAAAGGATTCTTCCTGCTCTTCACCCCAGGTGAACGGGGGGCCAGGAGTCTTGCCATTCTTGGTTTGTCCCACCAGGAGATCCTGCATGCAGACGGCCATTTTGGTGTAGCCCTTGATGAAGCGATAGTAATAACCTACCAGGCCCAGCAACTGCCTCACCTCTTTAGTTGTGGTCAGTCTTAGCCAGCTCTGCATGGCTGTAACTTTCTCTGGATCCGGCGCCACACCTTCAGCACTCACCACGTGCCCAAGGTACTGTACTTTAGGTTTCAGCAGATGGCACTTGGAGGACTTCAGTTTCATCCCATATTTGGAGAGAGCCTCAAATACCTCCGCAAGATGCTCCAGATGTTCCTCGTACGTCTTGGAGTAGACAATGATGTCGTCCAAATATAGCAGGACTGTCTCAAAATTGCGATGTCCCAAGCAGCACTTCATCAGCCTCTGGCTGGAAGGTTCCTGGCGCATTACACAACCCAAAAGGCATGCTGTTGAACTCGCAGAGACCCATCGGGGTAGCGAAAGCAGTCTTCTCCTGGTCCTCCTCCGCGACGGACACCTGCCAGTAGCCTCTAGTAAGGTCAAGAGTAGAGAAGTAATTTGCGGTTCTCAGTGCAGCTAACAATTCTTCAATACGGGGGAGAGGGTAGGCATCCTTGTGCGTTATCTGATTAATCTTGCGGTAATCCACACACATCCTCATAGTGCCGTCCTTCTTCTTTACCAGGACCAACGGAGCTGCCCAGGGACTACAACTATCACGGATGACCCCTGCCTCCTTCATGTTCCTCAACATGTCTTTGGCACACTGGTAATGTGCAGGTGGAATCGGCATATCGCTCTTTGATGGGTAGATGTGTAGGGGTGGGAATGTGGTGTTGGACTCCCTTTATCCTCCCAAAATCTAGTGGGTGTTTGTTGAATACCTGCTCGTACTCCTGTTCTACCCTGTACATCCCTCCCTTGTGATGTGCAGGTGTGGAGTCGGTGCCTACATGTAGCTTTTGACACCACTCCTCTAGCTGCTTTGGTGAACTGTCACTGTCTGACTGTGATGTGGTGACGGTGGAGGCTTCCACCTGGATGGCATTAGTGTCTACTGTGAATAGTTTAGCAATGGTGGCGTAACGGGGTAGCCTAACCTCTTCCTCTCCGCAATTCATCACTCTCAAGGGCACTCTTCCCTTCCGGACATCAATCACCCCTCTGGCGGCCATTACTGTGGGCCAGTGTTCTGAAGGCAGAGGTTCCACCTCTGCCAGGTAATCTCTCTGATCAATTTCTGTATGCAGGTAATCCTGTCCCCTGGGACCTACCGCTGCCCTGCACCAGATCATCATTTCACTCCGCAGAGGCACCACTAGAGGCGCTACATCCATCACCCGCACACTACCAATCTCTCCACCTGACATGTTCACCTGTTGCCGCTGCAGGAGAGCCCGGATTTCTCGTTGCAGAGCCATCTGCCGGCCTGTTCCTGCCGTGGCAGACAGTTGTTGAAACAAATGCAGCACTTCCCCCATACAGTTCTCAATCACATTTGTCCCTAGGACCGTTTTTGGGTTTCAATCACTAGGGTCATTCTGTACCACAATGAGTCCTTGCCGCTTCAGCTCCACTCGTCCCACCTTTAGAGTTACTTCCTTAAACCCTACTTGGGTCATAGGGAGTCCATTAGCTGCAATGATGGTCAAACTGGTATCAGGTGGGGTGAGTTCACTATCAGACCAATAACGTTTTTACAATACATAAGGCATAGTTGTTACCTGCGAGCCAGTGTCCAGGAGGGCGAAAGTCGGGATACTCTCTTGTTGTAGGGATACCGTCCACAGCAAGAGAGATGATAGGGCGACCTCCAACATACCGGTCACACCAATCAGCTGGGCCTTGAGGATCTATTCCTGAGGATTGGCCCTTGGCCTCAGGGGTTGCTCGTTTAAAGGACACTGGCGGGAATAATGACCAGTCTTGTTGCACTTGTAGCAAATGGGCTGTCCATATCGGCTGCTGTTGTATCTATCCCTTCTCCTTTGCATCCAAGGGACGTCTTCTGGGCTGTCGGCGACTTGGATCTTCTCTGCTGGCTTGGCCTTCGGTGGAAGCTGTAGGGCTGTGAGGATCCTTGCGACGTCCTTGCTCAGACGCTGGACTTGTGATGATAAGTTCTCAGGAGTCCCAGACGTTGTTGCGGGTGTCGGCAAGGCTAATAAAGGGGGCGCCATCAAGACTTGAGCAGTGTCAGCTGGCCAGGGTGATGGTTCGGGGGCACCAGCTCCAGAGGTTTCTAGGGCTTTAATGACCCAATCCTTTAGGACCGCAAAGTTCAAGTCCGGGTGTTCCAGGGTCCACAGCCGCAGTTGCTTGCAGTCCTCAGCGGACCCCAGACCCTGCAAGAACCGCTCTACCAGCATTTTGTTGCTCTCCAGCTCATTGATGGAGTCTGTCTGCCTCAACGTACGTAAGGCGGTCTGCAGCTTCAAGGCGTAGTCCCGAATGCTGTCCTGAGGACGCTGTCGGCAGTTGTAAATTTGCATCCGTAATTCCGCTTCTTTAAGGGTTTCAAAAGAGACTTGTACTTTATCAAAAATGGCGGTTACTGAGGCCCGGTCGGCATCGGCCCAGGTCTCTACCTCCTGCTCAGCGGTGTCGGTCAACTGTCCTAACACTACCGATGCGCGACTTGCCGGCCATGGCGTACATATCGAGAACAGTGCATATTTTCTTCTTGAATACATGCAGGGCATCGGGCCGGCCATCATACTGAGATAACCAGGCAGTGCCAGGCACGTAAGGTAAAGCGGGCTTTACATGCTACGATATATCTAACGAGATGTAGGCAGGGTCACGTCGTAAGTGACGCACATCCGGCATCATTAGTGATATCGTAGCATGTGACAGCTATGAACGAGCAGAAATACTCACCTTCTCGTTCCTCGCTGACAGGTCGTGTTGAGGATAAAGAATTGAGTATCCAAAAATACTTAATTCAGCCATTTCATAGACTCAGTTATATAGTTCAGTAGATGTGAACTAACACACATATTTGTGAATGCTTTTGTTTCTTACTAACATGTATATATGTATATTGCATATTCAGTGTATTTTCCTTAGACACAGTATATACCAGCACATGTAATTGTAAAGATGGCTGCAATTTCCTGTTTTGCACCCAAGACAGATGGACAAAGGAAATTCCTGGAGTCTGGACTGACCAATCCAAGGAGGATGTGTAGATCTCTCTACGTCATGAAGCCCTGCCCTGCAATACTTGATTGGACTAAAACTTTTGTTTACACCCCCTTACTGCTTGGTCTAGAGTTTCTTTCAAACAATAAAAAGTGCACTTGGTTAAGAGCCAGTCATGGAGATAGATGTAACTGACTTGCTGTCCAGTTATTTAGTCTCTAAGTGCACTCATGACATTTTAATTAGAAACAGCAGCCGGATCCCGAGAGATCCTTTGAGTCTCATCATCATCGTCATTTTGAACCTTGACAGTTGGCGCGCCAAGTGTGGGCCCACCGAGAAGGGTGAGTCAGAGCTTCCATTTTCCGGACGTCTGGGGGCTACTCCACAAGTATCCAGGTGTTGCTCGATATCAAGGATTTGATCACCCTTCATTCCACAGTGAGCATCATATACATTGTGTGTGCTGTTTTACCTGTGGTTCAAGAGACACCTGGCGAAAGGGGGTGGTCACTAGTCCGGAGAATAGTAGTGCACCGGAGACAATAGCAAGGACTAAAACATAACTTTTAATAATACATACATTAAAAGGGTACCAAAGTGCTTAGTGCATGAGTTGTGCAAACAACAAAAGGTGATGCCAGAATGGCAATAAATCAGAACAATCTCACCCAGATCTTCTCCATGGATAAGATTGGACACCGGTCCGGGGTTGATCACTGGCTGGAAGGATCAGGGCAATGCGTCGGGTGATGGGATAACAAACCCTGTCGTGCCCCGTGAATAGACTTCCGCCCTGACAAGGGCAGCCCCAAATAAGTTGTCTGCCCCACAACCACAAAAATGAAAATATACTCCCGACGCGTTTCCCTCTTAATAAAAAGAGTTCCTCAGGGGAGAGCAATCAGCCTGCAATGGCAGGAGTGAGAAAAAGATCAAGATCCACCTGCAGTGGCAGGGATCAATACAGGCTAGTGGATCAAGGAAGACCTATGTGCCCGGGTAGACGGTGATACACAGTCCCTAAAGCCTCCCACCACTTTATATATTGTTAATTAGTTATGATTACCTCCAACTGTGAAGACAAATCGTCACAGGGCGCAATAGACTCCATTGCTCAGTGCAGCATTAGCGTCTGAGGTCATTTCCGGTATAACAAACCTCCGACTTCCGCGTTCCACCCTGGGACGCATCAATCTCAGTCGCACCATGCCATGAGATCACTTCCGGTATGGCGGTACTCATTCAATCCTGCAAATAAATGCAGTCAAATGACAAGCTGATAGGAACGTGCCTTTAACAGCTTGGCCGCATCCCACTTTATTTATAATAATAGTTAATGAACACAGTGTCCGTATTCAAAGTATAGGCGCCGTGACTTCCGGTTTATTATCACAGACACGCCCACCACGAGATCGACAACCAAAGTCACCAATCAAAAAGAATTGGGACGTGTATTACTAAATAAGCTCATAGAGATAGGCTGTGGTTGAATTTACCAATGCTAGCGTCCCTAGTGATAGGTGACGCAGACATGCACCAAGCATAGGAAATTGAGCAGGCGCTTATAGCGACGCACGCACCTAAAAAAAAACATGGGTGATTAACCCTATAGGTGCCGCCTTATGCACCAAGCATAGAAAATTGAGCAGGCGCTTATAGCGACGCACGCACCTAAAAAAACATGGGTGATTAACCCTGTAGGTGCCGCCTTATGAAGTAACGTACGGTAACCAAATAGGCAATAGCGAAGCTCCGTAGATACTCTGGTGCTAATGCTGTCAATCATGCATAATGATCAGAAAATCTCTATATCAATGCGGCCCTAAAATGAATAATTATCCTTAATGCGCCATGGAGGTAGAAAATGGGGGGGGGGGAGGGGGGAAAGGGGAAGGTGACCATAAAACACCAAAAGTGCCAGTACATACAGAATAATGGCATGATAAAATTGAAAGGGGGGGGGTGTTGTAGTAATACAGTACAGGGGAAAACAAATACCATTTCCCTTCTAATTAATCAATGACCAGGCTGGAATCCAATGTTTTGTTGAAAAAATCCATGCCTGATAATAAACCCCCTGGACCTAAATAAACCTCAAGATAGGGTAAGGACCAGACAAGAGGGCTAATTCAGAAATTGGTCCATGAACAAAGTTGGCACTCTAAAGAAGCGTAACGGCTAGCGAATACAGAGTAAAAAAGTTATATAAAGCAACCATAATTGATTTGGTCATTGAGACCATCTGGATGAAGGGTTTTTAGACGAAAGATCATCCTAGCCTCCTTCTGCAAGAGGATGCGATGCACCTATAGGGTTAATCACCCATGGTTTTTTTTAGGTGCGTGCGTCGCTATAAGCGCCTGCTCAATTTCCTATGCTTGGTGCATGTCTGCGTCACCTATCACTAGGGACGCTAGCATTGGTAAATTCAACCACAGCCTATCTCTATGAGCTTATTTAGTAATACACGTCCCAATACTTTTTGATTGGTGACTTTGGTTGTCCATCTCGTGGTGGGCGTGTCTGTGATAATAAACTGGAAGTCACGGCGCCTATACTTTGAATACGGACACTGTGTTCATTAACTATCTATTATTATAAATAAAGTGGGATGCGGCCAAGCTGTTAAAGGCACGTTCCTATCAGCTTGTCATTTGACTGCATTTATTTGCAGTATTGAATGAGTACCGCCATACCGGAAGTGATCTCATGGCATGGTGCGACTGAGATTGATGCGTCCCAGGGTGGAACGCGGAAGTCGGAGGTTTGTTATACCGGAAATGACCTCAGACGCTAATGCTGCACTGAGCAATGGAGTCTATTGCGCCCTGTGACGATTTGTCTTCACAGTTGGAGGTAATCATAACTAATTAACAATGTATAAAGTGGTGGGAGGCTTTAGGGACTGTGTATCACCGTCTACCCGGGCACATAGGTCTTCCTTGATCCACTAGCCTGTATTGATCCCTGCCACTGCAGGTGGATCTTGATCTTTTTCTCACTCTTGCCATTGCAGGCTGATTGCTCTCCCCTGAGGAACTCTTTTTATTAAGAGGGAAATGCGTCGGGAGTATATTTTCATTTTTGTGGTTGTGGGGCAGACAACTTATTTGGGGCTGCCCTTTTCAGGGCGGAAGTCTATTCACGGGGCACGACAGGGTTTGTTATCCCATCACCCGACGCATTGCCCTGATCCTTCCAGCCAGTGATCAACCCCGGACCGGTGTCCAATCTTATCCATGGAGAAGATCTGGGTGAGATTGTTCTGATTTATTGCCATTCTGGCATCACCTTTTGTTGTTTGCACAACTCATGCACTAAGCACTTTGGTACCCTTTTAATGTATGTATTATTAAAAGTTATGTTTTAGTCCTTGCTATTATCTACTATTATATTGGACTATTGGGCTATATTTTCTGCTTGACAGAATCTGCTATTATATAGTGCACCGGAGACCTAACGGTGTGACTGTCACTCGCCGGTGATCTAGAGAAGGACCCAGCTCCCATAGGGGCTAGGCGTAGGTTTTAAATAATCCGGCTGTCTGTATTTCTGAGCTGTAAGTAAGGTAGAAATGGGGGGCTTTTTGAGTAGCTGTTGATTTGTATATAGTGTATGGTTAATCAGGCTTGTGATTACTCTGTTTGGTTCTCGGAGAGTTAATTGTCTGTTATTGTTCACGGAGGCTAGGGATGCAGCTGCTGTCTTTGTTCTGTGAAAAAGAAGGGGGGTCAGTCCCTCACTGGCTGCTTACACGGGACAGAGAGCGGGAGATGTATTACGCGCTGTGCCTGCAGTCTCTTACACAAAAAGGAGGGGGGTCAGTCCCCCACTGGCTACTTGGGCAGGGAAAGACTGCAACTCTACGTCCCTGCATTTCTCCACTAAGAGGAAAGCAAGAAAAAGGTGGGGGGTCACTCGCTCACGCAGCTACGTTCTTTTGCTAAGAGGGCAGCAGGGAGGAAAGTTTGTGTGTGTTAGAAAGAAGGGGGGCTGATAGAGCCCACACAGACGCATCTGCTGTCTTTGTTCTGTGGAGGAGAAGGGGGGGTCAGTGTGTGTTGGCCATTGCCCACCGGTTGCTTGAGACAGAGCGGAGATCGAATTACGCAGCCTGCATTTTTTCGCTGAGAACAGAAGAGAGCAGGAAGCAAGGGGGGGTTTAAGGAGTGAAGAGGCAGAGACCGGGGGTCAAAACAGCGCAGCTCTTTGGAGAGAGGAGAAAAGAGGGGTCAGTGGAGGTGGCTGCAGCCTTTGTATAGTAAAGCAAACGGAGGAGTTGTAATGATTTGAAAGAAAGACAGACAAGTGTTATTTGGTTTGGATTGGAACAAAAACTGACTGGTTCATGCGTTTTTAAGTATCTACAATTGTTTGTTTTTGAACAGAAGTATGAGAACTAGCGATTCCCCTGTGTTGCGGATGACACAGCCACTGTTTATTAGATATTAAATATTAAATATTGAATATTGAATATTGAATATTGGATAGATAATAAACGAGGCGGGAAGGGTTCTGTTAACTTAAAGTGGAATTAGCGTATTCCCCTGTGGTTCAGGCGCATGTCACTGTCTGCGTGGCAGACGAGGCGGGAAAGGATCTCACTTTAGTTAAGGTAAAAGTGTCGGAATTAGCGGATTCCCCTGCGTATTAGACGCAAGTCACTGTTTGCATTGGATATGCAAACGAGGCGGGGAAAGAATTCAGGTTGGAGCCGGCCGGTCCAATTAGAGCACTGTATACTCTGTTCAAAAGATAAATATGTTGTTTTTAGTAGGAGCTGAGAACGCTGTCGTCCTAGTTACAAAAAAAAAGCGGGAAAAAATATAAAAGATTGCAATAACTTGTGTAAAATCATTAGACTACCACTAGATGGCAGGCTGTAACCCATATTGATCTCTAGTGAGTTTATAATGAAGAACAAAGACCCCATTCACTGTCTGTTGCTGTTTGTAGAATCACTAAATGTTTTTCTCTAGCTGTGCCTCATGGTTTTCCTTTAAAAGTCATTATATCTGGTGCTAATCAAATCTCTCCTTTGTATGCTCTAATGCAAACTTACAGGCACTAAAAGTATCCCTGGTTTACTACGTAGTTCCAGCCACTCCCAGTACACCCAGGGAGTCACAACATCGATGCTACACCCGGAAGTCAGGTGCCTGGAACTTCCTGTGGCAGCCGTCTTGCTACACACACTGATGGCAGTATACCTCATAAGCCACACCCCTCGCAATGGCTCTTTGTTCAAAGCTCTCCACCCATCTTCCGGTGGGAGGTGTTCTGTGGTATAAATGACTAACACATTTGAATAAGTATAAATTGTATATTTGTTTACTCAGCTATCCAATACATGCAAGTCAAAGATAAGTAAGTGAAATTTTTACTGAATTGATGAATAGTCAGAGATAAAAATGGAATGTCTTTCCCCAATAGTGACGTAAGTTTGGTTTAACCCTTGGAGTTCAGGATTTCCCATTTTTAGTTTACTGTTTATACCTGAATAGGGAATATTAGATTTCATGGGATGTGCGATTTAATTTCTGTGTTGTTTTGTATTTTAATGGCGATTTATTCGAGCAATATATATTTATTTTGTGACTATCACCTTTTCTGTTTTTATGATTATTTCTAAACAATTTATATATTTTTGCAGGTTAGTCGCCCAGTCACAGCTGTCATTTAATCATGTCTCAGTTATTTCTACTATCAAAGGTTTTTCTTTTCTTTATGGATACGGTGTTGTTTATCGTAAGGTTTTAAAATTCCCCAGCAACGTATATTGTTGTAAGATATACATTATTTTCAGTGTTGGTTCATTTTAGGTTTTAGTATGTTGCTAATTTATTACCTGCTGTTTTATCTTTTCTTTTAGGGAATACCAGTATAAAAACTCTGAATTTTGCCATATTGATAAATAAATAATTAAACAAGGGGGGAATAAGGTATTAATTATATTCTCCAGTTTCTTCGAGGGTGCAGCAGGCATATTATTTAGGTTTTGAAGTTGACCTTTTTCCCATAGGTTATGTTTACTAGATTACTATGAGGTATATCTGTTAACTGAAATAGGAAAGTCTTGTCTTATATGTTTATTTGTTTATTTGTTTGTTTATTTATTTAGTATTCTCAGTCATGTGAAGTATAGATGACCACTAACTGTATTATGATCAGAGATAAAGTTATAAGAATGATCTAATGTATATTTTTTAGTTTTTGTTTTTATAGATGAAACCAGATGGTGGTCGATTCTGCACTGGATATGCTGCTGTTTACACCACATGAGGTAGTCTAAATTCGACCACTCCCTCCAATCCTATTGATACAGGAGACAGTGATGCATTAATGCCTCTCTTGATGGGTAGAACAGGAGTGGGTAAGAGTCTTTAGAGGTGTATGTAGGTTGTAGATTTTTTCCTGTTCTCAAATGAATTAGGTATGCCGAAAAGAAAGTCTAGATCTGAGCTGATGGATTCGGATGGAGATCCTCGCACAGGTGCAGCTGACCAAGAAGCAGTGAGCGGGCCTAGAGTTGAGAGTCTTTCACCAATACCGACCATGCCTTGGTGACACCGGTCACGTCAGTGACTTCTGTCACTCCTTGTGTTCTTAAATCCCTACAGGAACAAGCAAAACAACAAGGAATGGAGTGTGACATGCAGGGAGCCAGCTGACTGAGGAAGGTCTGTGGATAAATTGTGGTAAGCTTTCTCTGCCATGAGAGCTCTTCTTAATGATGGCCCAGGTAACATCTGTGAAAGACAATTGTCAGTGTGTGCTTTGGTGACACCAGGGTTCAGTACCCAGGTGGGCAGATTCACCCAGTCTTGTAAGACAAGTGCCTAGAACGAAGTGAGAAAAAACTGTAAAGAATCCGCAGAAACACCCTGCACCTACTCTACCCATTATTAGAGACTGCAAACTGATTATAGATGTATATCATGAGCATGTTGTATGCAAGTCTGTGCGTGTTGTGTAAATTTCTCTCCAGGTTTGGGCAGAGGCATTCCAGTGCAGAAAACGACATTATTGTTGAGAAGCACATGAAGGTGGTATGTAAAGAAAAATGTGTTTACAAAAAGTGTATATTTTATAGAAAAGTGGAAACTGGCAAATCGTGTACAAAATGTATATGTTTTGTTTTCTTTTCGTAATAAACAGGTTTTTGTGTAATATGTTTTTGGTTTAGCATAGACATGTATATTTTTATATAATTGACTGAATAGTGTGATAAACAGGTGTATTCTCCAATTCCAGATCTTAAATCAGAGCTATTAGCATATGGTCTCCAGTCAGGAGACTGATTGATCCTAAAGGACAAGCGAGAAAGAGCCATGAGTCAACATTAGAGGAGCTGATCCAACCACAGAAACATCTATGGATCCACACCTCGCATTGTAGAAGGGTTAATCAACCAGAGCTGCACTGAGCGTTCTGCTCATATTTATCCTTTTCAGAAAACCCTGTCCAGTCTCAGACCAGCATTGCCAGAACAGTTAGAAGAGAGGACTTAGAGAACCTTGAGACATGGGAAAGTCCAACTACAAAGGGTGAGGACTCGCCTAGGAGTCCTTGGTCTCAAACCGGTGAAGAAAACCCCTTTCCCCTTTCCGCCCATGTTTCAACGTTCAGTTAGGCAGGTTTTTCAACAGATCTTTCTACCTCTCTTCCTAAGGGAACATAGTACCCTTAGAATTTAGAAATGGCAGAAGTAAGTCTTTAGGGGGGACTGTTGAGGATAAAGAATTGAGTATCCAAAAATACTTAATTCAGCCATTTCATAGACTCAGTTATATAGTTCAGTAGATGTGAACTAACACACATATTTGTGAATGCTTTTGTTTCTTACTAACATGTATATATGTATATTGCATATTCAGTGTATTTTCCTTAGACACAGTATATACCAGCACATGTAATTGTAAAGATGGCTGCAATTTCCTGTTTTGCACCCAAGACAGATGGACAAAGGAAATTCCTGGAGTCTGTACTGACCAATCCAAGGAGGATGTGTAGATCTCTCTACGTCATGAAGCCCTGCCCTGCGATACTTGATTGGACTAAAACTTTTGTTTACACCCCCTTACTGCTTGGTCTAGAGTTTCTTTCAAACAATAAATAGTGCACTTGGTTAAGAGCCAGTCATGGAGATAGATGTAACTGACTTGCTGTCCAGTTATTTAGTCTCTAAGTGCACTCATGACATTTTAATTAGAAACAGCAGCCGGATCCCGAGAGATCCTTTGAGTCTCATCATCATCGTCATTTTGAACCTTGACAGTCGCTCATTTTCTAAAAATTGCACGTCCTGTTGTTCATCGTACCCGGGGAAGCAGACATCGCTCCGTGTGACACCCCGGGAACGATGAACTGCAGCTTACCTGCGTCCCGCCAGCAATGCTGAAGGAAGGAGGTGGGCAGGATGTTTACGTCCCGCTCATCTCCGCCCCTCCGCTTCTATTGGGCAGCCGCTGTGTGACGTCGCTGTGACGCCGAATGTCCCTCCCCCTTCAGGAAGTGGATGTTCGCCGCCCACAGCGAGGTCATTTGGAAGGTAAGTGCGTGTGACGGGGGGGTTACAGGATTGCCCGTGCCTCACAAACGATGGGGGCGGGTGCATTCGCAAATGTGATCGCACAATTAATTGTAACGTGTAAAGCATGCTTAAGGTGATCGGCATAATTGGGTAATTGCCGGAACCACAGGCCGCACTGCTCCTGTGACCGGAGCGGGAGCTACCACATCTTCGCCCTCCGCCATGTTCATGGGCGACGCCACTCTAGCAGGAGGTGCTCCTCTGCCATCAACATTCGGCTCAGACATCTTCCGACTTCTCCCCCTTGGTTTTTCGGGAGCCGTCCCTTAGCGCGTCTTACTAGTTTTGTTTTCGGAGAGTCACTTCCTCCCGCCGCGTTCCCAGGGGCGGAGCTTCCACTTCACGCTCTTTCTCGGGGTAGAAGACGCTGGGTTGTCGTTTTTCGCGCGCAAAAATGGCGGCAAAATGGCGAATTTTCAAATTTAAACAGCGGAGCACCGCTGACACTCCAGAACAAGGCGCACTTCCACCAGGTAGGTGGATGGGTCACAATCTTGTTCGTAATGCCAAGTTTTCGAGGTGTACTGCCCCCACGTCAGCAGCCGGGCTGCTCAGATCCGGATCTGCAGTGTGGCTCGAGAGGTCTCCGGACCCGGGGGTCTCGCGGACAATTCGAAATAGAAAGGGGGATGATGGTATGTGGGGATATTGTATACAGTCCATGACGCCACCCACGGTGTGTGGTAAAATGGGGTACCACCACTGCTATTGGGGAGCACCCGGGGCGTTGGGATGGCAGCTAGCTGTTGTTAACCCTCCGTGGGTAGGGATGGATGCCCCGGGGCCCAGTGTCTCTGTGCTGAGGATGATGATTGCAGGGGCCGGTGCACCCAGACGGACTGGGGAATATTGGTGTACTCACTATTAAAGAAATCACACAAGTCCATGGTAAACCTAGGTGCCAGTGGCCGGAGCTCCGCGGCCGGGTGTATTCTGGTCCCTCACCCGGGGTGATGGTCTGTGTCACTTTTCTCTGCACTATTTTAGTTCTCTTTTAGACTTCTTGGTATGGAACTCGGGAGTCCGCTCCCAGAACTTCAGGTGGGAGCCTTGCCCACAGTCTCTGACCCGTGGGATCTAAAGGGGCCCTGGAGGATGCCCTATCCCTTTCGGGGGGCTGCTGGTCTGCTTTCGGGACTTTGGGTGGGACAGGACCTGTAATACTGTCCTCAACTGGTTAATTAGCAAAGTCGATGGTTCCGGTCTCTGCTTCAGGGTCCAGGTACCCCCTCTGTGCACGGATTCCGGGTCGGTTCTCCGGTATCGGTACTGGCGGGCTCCTACCCTGTCCCGGTCCAACTCAGATCTCCGGCAGCTGTCTTCCCGTCTCCTGTCAGACACTGACCACCGTCTGCCACCCAGCCAGAACGCCGGGGCTTCAAACCCGACGCCTTTGCTCTATGACTTCACTTGCACTTTCTACTCCAACTTTGAACCTCCACTTTGAACTCCAAGCTTAATCTGACTCTTTTCCCACCCCTGGAGTCTCTAGACCCCTCGGTGGGCGTTGTCCTTCCACCTGGTCCCGCCCACTGGTATGCATGTCCTACCCTGGGGGGTGACTAGGGTTTTGTTGGCTTGGTGTAACCCTGTGAAGGAAGATGTTATGCGGGGGCCTATTCTATGTGTGATTACATGGGGCGCCAGGGCATCACACAAACAATGGTGGGCCCTTGTGCTAAGGAGAAGGATAATGGCATACCTCCTGCAGTCACCTACAGCTGCACCTGTCACCAAGCAGAATACCTGAAGCTCTGACAGACTCTACAATAACCCTGGCTAGTGAGTTGGCAGGTGAAGATTGCTACTTTTACCGCTGCAGTAATACAATAAGAAGGGAAGGTACAACAGACAGGGGAAAAAAACAAAAGATCAAGTCCAGCTTCACGGCTGCAGTCATACAACAGGACTGCAGCCTACACCGCTTCACTACAACAAGGGCTCCAGCAGCTCGTTCCACCTCAAGGTCTATCTTCAGAAAGAATCAGAATAACTGGTGCCCTCTACTGGGAGATGTGACTATATATAGGGGAAGGGAGTGGTCACCAACCGGAAGCACCTGAGGCCAGGAGTCAGAAGCTGCTGGAAATTAAAACTGACATTAACCCTTTCGGCACAAAAAGAAAGGAAAATATGTTTAATGTGAGGAGTCTCAGATGGCAAAGTGAGACTCTGGCCGAGCTCCTGTCACAAGTCTCTAAAAGCAAAGAGACGGCCGTGACGAATACTCTCATTTTTCCTTAACTTTGGCTGGTGATATTCAGTTCCTTCACAAGCTCTAGATGTAAGCAGGCAGCTTGCACTCATCTTTAGGAATGTTGCTGCTTTTTGCTGAACGTCTTTCTGTGGCATCTGGTGGCATCTGGAGATGAGTTGTTCATGCCCTTTCCCCGTGTGTGCTCCCTGTGTCTACTTTAGTGTTTAGTGGGATTGACAAATAGCAAATCCTACCCGTTCCCTATCTAGGACCCAGCTGTTTGATCATCCCAGGGTCAGGTATCTGGCTCGGTGCTTAGATGCGGAACTCATTTAGGGTGGTGGGGGACCCAAGGGGCCAGCAGTAGGTTTGGTCAGGGGTCACAATCTCCCCATTCCCCTACACACAGGGTTTCCCTTCCCTTCCTTTTCAACATTCGCTTGGTACTCCTTCATACCTAGCGTGATAATATCACCAGCTGTATATAAAAACAAAATACAAACTGACGTGTATTTTTTTGTTTTCATGGATCCTGTCACTGTCTTGGCTTAGCAGCTGCAGGGTCTATCCCTGGAGATAGCAGACCTTCTGACAGATGATCAGCAGCAATAGCGCTCGCAGACTCCTAATGTTGGGGATTCTGTGAGTAAGCAGGTCCAACTGGAGCTCAAAATTGCTCTCCCAGACTGGTTTGCAAGGGTAGATACAAATTTTTGCATTTAAAGGAGCCTGTAAACTGTACTTTAGGCTTCGACCTTACTCCTCTGGAAATGAGGAACAGCGAGTGGGGATTGTTATCTTACTGTTGCAAGTGTGGCCCCCTGGACTAGCCAGGTCGTCACAGGTACTACACACACACACCCCCCACCCTGAGACAGGCACATCAGCCGCACACAAAATCCTTGTTGCCTCCCTCCAGGGGCTGATGTCCACACCAGGTGGGGTGGAGCCAGGTGGTTGGCCCCACCCACTGAGGAGTTCACAGTCCTGGCGGCGGGAAAAGGAGCAGTCAGTAGAGATCAGTTCTAGGAAGTGGCAAGTGAGGAGCAGACTGACGGTGTCCGGGTACGTGGCCCGGGCACATACAGCAAAATTGGCAGACGGTGGTGGCCGTCTGCAGGAGAGGCCGATCGACGCGGAACCGTAGGACCGGGGTCGGGCGGTCGCCCGCCGGTACCGAACTGGGGAGCGAAGTGAAGCCAGCACACACAGGCAGGGCCTGCGGACCCCGACCAGGCTTGGAGCCGCCGTTAAAAATCAAATCCGTCAGTGACCGGAACCCCAGGGGTTTCCTAGCAGCCAAGACCCAATTGAAGGCAACCGTCCAAACAGAAAAGGGAAATACAGCTACCACCACAGCTAGAGTTCCCAGGGCCAGAGCCTGCGGGCAAAAGGACTCCTCCAGCACCTATACGCTGGGGAGCGGGCTACCGGTGGGAAGCCATCGGAGCCGAACATAACGACAGGTGCAGGGAAAGACAGCCGTCACCAACTGTCCAGGGAAAGCAACAGCAGCCGGCTGCGGGACCCGTCCATCCAGCCGTTTGGTTTACCAGAGACTGTGTATGCATCCGTTACTGAGTGAGTACACCAGTGCCATCCGGCACTGCGCCGCGCTGTCCAGGCGACCCTGCACCTCGCCAGCCATGCTTTTCCGTCTCCTCACCGGGCCCCGGGACCACCAACCCCTACCCACGGAGGGGGAAAACATCCCAGCTGCTCCCTAACAACGCTCCCGGGATCCCCGTCACCAGCAGCGGTGGTGCCCACCTTCACCACAAACCGTGGGTGGCGTCACGAACCAAATCCCCAAACCAAACTCCCCCCTTTCACTCACGGGCGAGGAGCGCCGCTCGAGTCCCCGGATCTGGCCCACCGCTCGAGCCACCGAGCAGCAGCAGCCGGACCCGAGCCGCAAGCGCAGTCGAGCAGCGCACCCCCCGCCCGCGACACAAGGGGATCCAAAATTCTGGGCTTTCTCTTTGCCACATGGCTCTGATCGCCTCTGGTCAGTGGATTCATTTTTGAAGCTTTGTGTCTCATCTATGATAATTCTGACCAGGTCTCCTTGGCTGAGTCCAGGCTGCATCGCCTCCGTCACGGGGATCAGTCAGTCAGCGGAGACTTATTATTCAGTTTCGTAGATGGGCAACTGACACCAAGTGGAATGACCTGGCTCTTAGGGGTACTTTGCACACTACGACATTGCAGGTCGATTGCTGTGATGCCGAGCGCAATAGTCCCCGTCCCCGTCGCAGCTGCGATATCTGTGATAGCTGCTGTAGCGAACATTATCGCTACGGCAGCTTCACATGCATTTACCTGCCCTGCGACGTCGCTCTGGCCAGCGATCTGCCTCCTTCCTAAGGGGGCGGGTCATGCGGCGTCACAAGGACGTCACACGGCAGGCGGCCAATAGAAGCGGAGGGGCGGAGATGAGCGGGACATAAACATCCCGCCCACCTACGTCCTTCCGCATAGCCGGCGTGGGCCGCGGTGATGCAGGTAAGCAGATGTTCCTCACTCCTGCGGCTTCTCACACAGCGATGTGTGCTGCCGCAGGAACTAGGAACAACATCGTACCGTCGCTGCAGCGAAATTATGGAAATGTTGGACACTACACCAATGATACGATTACGACGCTTTTGCTCTCGTTAATCGTATCAAAAAGGATTCACATACTCCGATGTGGACAGCGACGCCGGATGTGCGTCACTTTCGATTTGACCCCACCGACATCGCAGCTGCGATGTCGTAGTGTGCAAAGTACCCTTTAGAAGTCAATTGTCAGGGCGTTTCAGAGAGGTTGAAAAAGGCCATGATTATTTATGAAACTCCTGAGTCCTTGGAGTCTATTATGTCCTTAACTATATGTGTGGACTAGAGTTGAGCGCGGTTCTAGGTTCGTGGTTCTCCAGTTCGCGGCTCGAGTGATTTTGGGGGCTGTTCTAGATCGAACTAGAACTCGAGCTTTTTTGCAAAAGCTCGATAGTTCTAGATACGTTCGAGAATGGTTCTAGCAGCAAAAAAAACAGCTAATTCCTAGCTGGCTTTCCGCTGTAATAGTGTAAGTCACTCTGTGACTCACACTATTATGAAATTTCAGTGTATAGTGTGCGGGAACAGCGCCTTCAGATCACTGCTGTATGGATAATGGCGATCGACATTTTTTTTTTTTCCTTGTCTTCCTTCCCTAAGCGCGCGCGTGTAGTGGGGAGGGCCAGCATGTCAGCCAATCCCAGACACACACACAGCTAAGTGGACTTTTAGCCAGAGAAGCAACGGCATGTGTGATAGGATGTCCATGTCACATGTCCCTGCATTATAAAACCGGACATTTTCCTCCAGCACGCCATTATCTGCCTTCTGCGTCCTTGGTGTCAGACATCACTGGCGCAGTTCCGTCCTGAGTCCTATCGCCGATACTGCTTTATGCGCTCCATACACAGCGCTGGACAGCTTAGGGAGAGCACTTTCTATCAGTCCTTTTAAGGGCTCGTACCGGCAGGGTCAGAGCCATAGGTGACAGGTCCTGAAAACAGAGTTTAACAGCTACACAAGATGACAGCGTCTGTGTAGCTAAGGTCAGGGATTTCCTCGCTGCATTTCCCCATTAGGAGGCAATAGAAAGGCAGGCTTCCATTCCTCTACCCAGAGCCCCACAACCCTGGCACTGTACCCTCCTGCCCTCTGCACACTCCAACTCATTATAACTAAGCCATTATACTAGCAAACACTGAGTGTACCTAGTGTCATCCTAAACGTGGCTATTGGACTTCTGTATAGTCCCAGTAGTGCACAGATATTTGCAGCACGTCTGCCTGCATTGCACACTCAAACTCATTGTTACTAAGCCATTATACTAGCAAACACTCAGTGAACCTAGTGGCATCCAAAACGTGGCTATTGGACTTCTGTATAGTCCCAGTAGTGCACAGATATTTGCAGCACCTCTGCCTGCATTGCACACTCAAACTCATTATAACTAAGCCATTATACTAGCAAACACTGAGTGAACCTAGTGGCATCCTAAACGTGGCTAATGGACTTCTGTATAGTCTCAGTAGTGCACAGATATTTGCAGCACCTCTGCCTGCATTGCACACTCAAACTCATTATAACTAAGCCATTATAGTAGCAAACATTGAGTGTACCTAGTGGCATCCTAAACGTGGCTATTGGACTTCTGTATAGTCCCAGTAGTGCACAGATATTTGCAGCACGTCTGCCTGCATTGCACACTCAAACTCATTATAACTAAGCCATTATACTAGCAAACACTGAGTGAACCTAGTGGCATCCTAAACGTGGCTATTGGACTTCTGTATAGTCCCAGTAGTGCACAGATATTTGCAGCACCTCTGCCTGCATTGCACACTCAAACTCATTATAACTAAGCCATTATACTAGCAAACATTAAGTGAACCTAGTGGTATCCTAAACGTGGCTATTTGACTTCTGTATAGTCCCAGTAGTGCAAAGATATTTGCAGCACGTCTGCCTGCATTGCACACTCAAACTCATTGTTACTAAGCCATTTTACTAGCAAACACTGAGTGAACTTAGTGGCATCATAAACGTGGCTGTTGGACTTCTGTATAGTCCCACTAGTGCAAAGATATTTGCAGCACGTCTGCCTGCATTGCACACTCAAACTCATTGTTACTAAGCCATTATACTAGCAAACACTTAGTGAACCTAGTAGCATCCTAAACGTGGCTGTTGGACTTCTGTATAGTCCCACTAGTGCAAAGATATTTGCAGCACGTCTGCCTGCATTGCACACTCAAACTCATTGTTACTAAGCCATTATACTAGCAAACACTCAGTGAACCTAGTGGCATCCTAAACGTGGCTGTTCGACTTCTGTATCGTCCCACAAGTGCAAAGATATTTGCAGCACGTCTGCCTGCATTGCACACTCAAACTCATTGTTACTAAGCCATTATACTAGCAAACAGTGAGTGAACTTAGTGTCATCCTAAACGTGGCTATTGGACTTCTGTATAGTCCCAGTAGTGCACAGATATTTGCAGCACGTCTGCCTGCATTGCACACTCAAACTCATTGTTACTTACTAAGACATTATAATTCCAAAAATTGAGTAAACTTAGTGGCATACAAGAAGTGGCTGTTGTACTCCATTAGTGCCCCACTGGTGCCAAGCTATTTCTAGCACCTGTGCAGGACACCCTCCTGCTCTGTTTTTAATAAGCTATAATGATAGCAAAAATACTGCCATTTAGTCGCATCATAGAACTGGCTGTTGTATTCCATTAGTGCCCCACTGGTGCCAAGCTATTTCTAGCACCTGTGCAGGACACCCTCCTGCTCTGTTTTTAATAAGCTATAATGATAGCAAAAAATACTGCCATTTAGTGGCATCATAGAACTGGCTGTTGGACTCCTTTATTGTGCCACTTGTGCCAAGCAATCTCAAGCTCCTCTGCATTCTACCCTCATGCACATTTAGCTATGCTAATTTTATAGCAAACTCAGGGAATTCCTTGCTGCATTTGATCATTAGGAGGGATAGAAAGTGAGGCTTCTTTTACTGTCCTGGTACCCACAGAACATGGCCCCTGTACCCATCTGTCCACTTTTGCCACGCTATTTAATTTGCCCAAAGAGCTGACTCTTTTTCTGCCATCCTAAAATTGTCTGGAATACTAAGTTAGTGTTCCTTTGCTGCCAAGCAAGGTACAACACATGTGCATTCTACACTCCTTTCCATTTCTGGAATGCAATTATTAACTGCAGGTAGTCCAGCCAATCTGTGACGAAGGTGCAGGCATGGATATAATATAGCCTGCATCCAATGATGGTTCTCTCGATGTCTGACAGCTCAACAAAACCTTCTGTTTCCACTTCCAAAACAAGTGATGACCTGCCAATCACACTCCCTGTTGCGGGTAAAGGAGTGGAAGTTCAGTGTGAAAAACCATGTGTGACTGCTGTCCCCACAGTCACAGAGGATGAAGAGCACGCAGATGCACTTGATGGGGCAGGCGGTGGTTGCACAGGCACGCTAGGCCGCATTGTAGCACAGTGAAATTCACATTGCGACTTATGCTTCATTTTAAGTCGTGTACAGGGTGGGCTCCCCAGTATGCAGCAAAACCAGGCAACAGGAAAAGGACTCTAGGCAGTTGGGTTGATAAATGATTGTTTAACTTTACCAAAACAAACAATAAGAACCATGCATACAATTTAAATAATTGAACAATCCCTCTGTGTAGCAGTAATTGTGTGTTTGTGTGTGTGTGTGTGTGTGTGTGTGTGTGTGTGTGTGTGTGTGTGTGTGCGAACACGACTTACCAGTGGCGCATCACAAGAGCTTCCAAGTTACCTACCTAAACATAGACAAAACACATTACCCCCCTGAATACCCTTGTTAGCTGAAGCCTCACAGATAATGCAGATGATAACAGTGTGAATGCAAACCACACAGCTCTGCAACACAGTCATGGAAATCTTGAAAAGCAACAGTCAATGCAAACATGTGTTGCTGTCCCTCTATGATTTAAACTGTACGTGACAATTTGACAGTGCAGAGGCAGCAAGTCTTATTGTCTATAAATAGTCGGCCTACCCAGAACAGATATGTGTTTTGCTAATAAAACAAAGTGTTGCGTGCCGCATTATTGTCTGGGCACAGCCTACCGTACCTGGGTACTCTGATGTCCAGTTGCCAGAAATACAGACTTTACGCTCCTCTCACGGTAAACAGTATAGACAGCACTGTAAGAATGTTGGTCTGTGGCACAGGATGCTGCTCACTGGCATTACGGGGCTCATCATCAAAGTACAACATGACTCCCCTCACAATTGAACGAAGTGTTTCCGCGGTGGCTCCTTGCTGTAACACACACCTTTAGCTTTTCCTTCTGTTCATAGACAGCATCTCCAAGTCCACACCCGAAGACCAATTTGATATTGCTATAGTGACCAAACAAAGGCAGATCCAAAATAACAGCAGCCCCTTGTGTGTAGTCTGCAACAATGCATGCAATGGCAAATTAGCATGTTGCATTGACAGTGGCTAAAGCTGAGCAATACACCTTCACGCTATCAATTCATATCCATGTGACACTTCATGGAGGAACAACTCAAAGGTGTGAGTTTTTGCCTTCTACTTCCAGATTGTTGACAAATCTTACAGATTCCATGACTTGGGTGATCCTTTGCGATGTCCAAAAATTCACAGGCTAGGCAAGGCTTACAGCCCATGCGACCTGCATAGCCAACACGACTTCTGCTCAGAGTCAAAGTTGTGGTCCAGGACTCAGTTGTTGACGTGCTTTCAGTACTTTGTCTCTGGCCAGGAAGACACAACGTAACCTCGTCGTCAGTAGCATCCTCCTCCACCTCCTCTGCTGACCTCATCGACTGGCTGACTTTGGTTTGACAGTAAGTGTGGTCTCCAACCTCATCAATAACCCTGTGTGTTTTCATTCCCCTCGTCCTGAGTCCTCCGAGACAACCTCTTCCTGCCCTGACCGAATAGTAAAGTTGTCATTCCAATCAGGTATCTGTGCTCCTCATCATGTTCCCCATTGTCTCCACCAGGAGGATTTACTTTTTGGAAATGAGGGTGTAGATTAGGCTCAGCACCTTCTTCATCGGGGCCTGGATCCCACTCACAAAGCTTCTGGCCATCTGCGCAGATCATTTCCCCTGTCTCATGGAACTCGCTACCTCAACACGTCAGATTATCTGCTACACCCGCAAGCTTCAAACTGAATCTGAAAACTCATCTGTTCAGAAATGACTATAACCTTCAATGACACCACCACCATACGTACTTGACGCTCAACCTAAACCACTCCTACTGTCTCCTCCCAAAAATCCTTTAGAATGTAATCCCGCAAGGGCAGGGCCCTCTTCCCTCTGTACCAGTCTGTCTATAGTTACTTGTATATGTATTCTGTATGTAACCCCCTTCTCATGTACAGCACCATGGAATCAATGGTGCTCTATAAATCAATAATAATAAAAATAATAATAACTTCCTTGTCTGTACTCATTGCAGCTTTGGAGCAGACCTCTGATTCCCAGGCCACTCAGCAGGGCTGGTGGAAACTTGAGAGCTGTTAGGAAGCAAGTGCGATTGGATTGACACCACAGAGAAATGGAGTATTTGGGATCTTGAAATTAGGGTGGAGGAGAGGCCACTTTATGGAGCACTTGAGATCCATTCAAGCAGCTGCTGTTTTGGCCTCATCTACATTTGTTAGCGATGGTTGTGTCCTTGAAAAAAAGGATCATATCAGATTATCCATGGGAAGAAGTACACCTGTTCTTTTGGATGGTATTTGTTGTTACAAAACCTGTAACCTGAAGCCTGCTGCGGTTTCATTTGCGCCCAGGCGTCAGCTGCCATTTAGGGCTGTGCCTTGGGTTGTCCAGCTGGCTACTTTCTCCTCCACGTCTAAGTGTGGAGAGGCAGCTAGTGCGCATGCGTGTGCCGATTTACCCCAGCCGCAGCCTAACTACAGTGTTTCGCCTAGTGAGTATGCTCTGCCTGACTGTGCCATTGCTGAGGCTAAGTCTTCATTTCTGGATACAGCGCATGCTCCCACACTTAGTGCGAAAAGCCTCTTTGCACAGGTACTTGCATTCCGTGCCGGGTCTAAGTCCTGTTTTGTGCCTAGACACCATGCTAAAGCTGATAGTCTTTTTTCAGAGACTGTATTTCATGCTACTGAGCATGCTCAGGCACTTACTGCATCAGAGACTAGGTCCGGTAATGAACTCTTTGGCCCTGCCCCTGATGTGGGGGGCCCATATAGACCACAGGGCATCAGGTGTCCTGACGATGTGGCCAGGCCACTCCCAAATGGCTTGCAGAGGCCCGCCCCTATGACTTGTCACCGCATTATTGATGGTCAGACGATGACTGGTGAGGTGTTTGGGTCATGGCAGCCATGAGGTCATCATTGAAGTTGCGGTTCCAAATAGGACGCTAGTTATGCCACTCATGACGTGTCACTCTGCTTTTGTCTCCAGGAGGTGCATTGTGGTTCACCCTGGTTTGGGACGGACCCAGGTTATAAAACGGGCTGGAGCCAACAAGGAGGTGCGCAGTCTTCTATTATGCTCCGAAAGAGCACACCTCCATGTGTTGAACCCATTGCGGCTTTAGGCCAGAGGTAGGCAGGGATAGGGTGTCGATGCAGGCCACCACCACAGTTGGTAACGCAGAACGGTTAAGACCCGCTACTGTCCTACCAGTCCTGCTTGTGCAGCCCAGTGGCATTAACAGGCCTGCTGCTGCTGATGCGCCTGCTGTCCACAGGTGTGGCCCCTACGCACACGGTCAGCATACTCAATGGCCCCTGTGCTGTTAACAGGGAGTTCCTGGGCTGGGTGGGCATGTGGACCCTGTGACGCTAACAGGGCTCCCAGTCTCCAGATCCGAATGGCGTCTAACTCGGTTCAGGCTACTATTAGTTTCACAGCCACACAGCTCTGTATCCTCCACCAAACCTTCCAGTTGCCAACCTCTCCTTTTCCATCTGGGAGCATGGTGGACACTGACTGCTGATGGGGATATATACCTTTCTCTTTCTTTTCTTATTAATTTTCGTTATATAGCGGTAACATAGTATATACCACCTTATCCAAATCTGCCAGTCCCACTGCAACAGATGGTGTTTCTTCAGCAAATGTTACTGTTGCTTAACCACCAAATCCACGGACCAAAACTTGTTTCCCCTTTCCAACACACCTGTTCCCCTTTCCACCAGCATCTGTCCTTTTTCAACTCATTTTGGTATATGACCAAAAGTGCAACTCTGCAGGGACACCGTACTCAACGCCATCTCAGCACAGCAGCCAGCCCTCGGTCCCTCAGATGTGGACAAGTAAAAGACCATTTCCTCCTATCCATGACAAAGCGTTGAGATTCACTCTGTGCAGCACTGGTGTTTAGTGGAAAAGCAGATCTAAGATTGCGTACCACCTTCTGCAGATACTCCTGTATACGTGCGTCCATTTCTATGGCAGGAATTATTTCGCCAAATTTTGTCTTGTACCGGGGATCTAACAGTGTGGCAACCCAGTACTCAGGATTACTTCGAATTCGTACAATCCGAGGGTCATGTTGTAGGTAGTGCAGCAAGAAGGCGCTCATGTGTCTTGTGCATCCAGGAGGACCAAGTCCTTGGTATGTTGGTGGCAGAGAGGTGAGAATCGTGCCTCCTTCCTCTGCCCTCTCCCCACAACCTCGCACAACCAAAATGTGAGCAAGCTCTCACTCATCTGCTGAGTCTTCCATGCCCATCGCCAGTTCGTCCTCTATTTCTTCATGGGCTCCTGCACCTTCCTCAACACTTTTTGCTGATACTATGCGCCCTTGTTAATCTCTCTCCCTCACCATGACTGCCGCCTAGGTGCCACTGACCATCTGGACCTCGTAGATCTTGTTATCCCTTCCGCATATGACTCCTCCTGTACTTCCTCCCCTTCCTCTTGTCCCAACACCTGACTCCGAATAATAATTACAGTGTGCTCTATCATGTAGATGACCAGAATTGTCATGCTGAGAATGGCATCGCCAGTGCTAAACATCTTCGTCGACATTTGTAAACTGTGTAGAAGGGTGCATAGGTCCTTGATCTGACACCACTCCAGCAGTGTGATCTGCACCACCTCTGGATCAAGTTATCCCAGGCTATATGTCATAACTTATTGCAGCAGGGTTCGACGGTGCTGCCACAAACGCTGCAACATGTGCAGATTCAAATTCCTGCGTATCGGCACATCGCATTTCAAGCGTTTAACCACCAGACCTAAAGACTTCTGTAGCAACGAAAGTTGTTGAGCTGCTGTGTGCGCACGATGGAAGTGAGCACATAGCGAGCGTGCCCGCTGCACAAGGCCATGTAGGCCGGGATGGTGTTTTAAAAATTGCTGGAGAATTAGGTTCAACACGTGAGCCATACAAGGCACGTGTGTCACATTGCCCTGACGATGGCCTGCAGCCAGGTTTGCATCATTGCCGCACACGGCTGTTAAGTCACCAACGGAGTTCGCTCCGTCAATTTGTACTCCGGTCGCCAGGTGACAACGTGTTCCTTTCATGCATAGTGCTGATGATGGGAGAGGAGTCTTTGCCAGCTGCGCAGGTGGATGCAGGTTATGCTCACCCACTGGGCTGCATTACCTTGACAGATGCAGAATCTCTGGCTGAATGTAGCTGGTGGGTATCTCACAGATGAAGTACCATCAATCAGCTACAACCAATGGGAAGACACCACACCCTTTTTTATGCCCATCCTGTCTGCAGACCACTGCCAGACATAGCTATGAATGTCTGGTTACTTTTACCCCCAGTTCAGTTTTATGATTTTGTGTGCTTGTTACCTGACTACTTTTCCTGCTTGCTGTTTATGTACCTTGTTGGCCGATCCGCATTTCACCTCTGCTTGTTTTCTGATTAAGTCCTGGCCGTCCCATTCTGTTCCTGTTCCTCAATTAATGTTTTGACCCTGCCTGACTACTATTCTCTGGAACTGCAGCCTTCCACAGGTATTGATCACCTTGGGCCCTGTGAAATTCCTAATCCCTGTATAGGGGTTAAAGGGTTTCAGGGTTCTAGGGGTCCTGCTTGGTGAGTGGCTTCCCTCTAGCCTATCATTTACAGCCCATCTGAGTGTGTGGATCAAGGAAGGCGTTACACCGTGCTCTTTGCAGAAGGCCATGTGGGCCAGGATAGTGCTTTAAAAATTGCTGGACAACCAGGTTCAACACGTGAGACACACAAGGCACGTGTGTCACATTGTCACAGCGAAGGGCCGCACCCATGTTTGCATCATTGTCGCACCCGGCCTTCCCTGGCTGCTGGTTGAGTAGAGACAACCATTGATGAAACTCGGTCTCCAGAGCTAACCGTCCACAACTTCTCAGCGGTGTGACTCACATTTCCCATACATTTCAAAGTAAACATTTGACCACCTGATGGCCTTGAGCTCTGCTGCCAGCATAGTAAGGAGGTGTGTGGTATTCCTTGTGCGCAGTTACAAGGAAGGGTGGCCTGACCACACAGGGTTTGGGCCAAGGTGGAGGACCCACAAGAGGTTGAAGAGGCAGAAGCAGTGTATTAACTTCTACATACAGAAGAAGGATTGACACAACTCGTGGGGACGGCAAGACTTGTACAGCAGACCCTTCTCCATCTCTCCCCACAGTAACCCATTGCCCAGTCAGCGACATGTAACGCCCCTGTCCATGCTTACTGGTCCAAGTATCTGTGTTGAAATGCACCCTGTCACACACAGAGTTTCTCAAGGAATCGGTGATGTTTAGTGCGACATGCTGGTGAAGCGCGTGCACGCCTTTGTTGGAGAAGGAGTGGCGCCTGGGCATCGGCTCTTGGGGCACTGCGATGGGCATAAGGTCTCGAAAATCCTCGGTTAAAAAGGTTGGAAAGGCAGCATTTTGGTAGCCAACAGTTTGCAGATGCTGAAAGTCAACCTCCAAGCCATGTCATGCCCTTCTAAAAGCATGTAAAACACAGCGAGGGGACTCCAACCACAGTCTCCCTCGTTTCCACTAACTGGGCCACACACACACCACTTGACTGGCATCAGTTGACCCCCCTTTTGAAAAAGAAAAAGATGCTTTGCATGAAGCACTCTCAAAAATACGCGTGCCTTTCCCGTCCCCTGGCTGACCCAGGGGAAGAAAAGTCCTCTGAGAGCCATGACTTGTTCATCTTGGTTCTTTTAGAAACACAGCGAGGGGCTCCAACCACAGTCTCCCTCGTTGCCACTAATTGGGCCACACACACCCCACTTGACTGGCATCAGTTGACCCAATTTTCAAAATGAAAAAGATGCTTTGCATGAAGCACTCTCAAAAATACGCATGCCTTTCCCGTCCCCTGGCTGACCCAGGGGAAGAAAAGTCCTCTGAGAGCCATGACTTGTTCATCTTGGTTCTTTTAGAAACACAGCGAGGGGACTCCAACCACAGTCTCCCTCGTTGCCACTAATTGGGCCACACACACCCCACTTGACTGGCATCAGTTGACCCAATTTTCAAGATGAAAAAGATGCTTTGCATGAAGCACTCTCAAAAATACGCGTGCCTTTCCCGTCCCCTGGCTGACCCAGGGGAAGAAAAGTCCTCTGAGAGCCATGATTTGTTCATCTTGGTTCTTTTAGAAACACAGCGAGGGGACTCCAACCACAGTCTCCCTCGTTTCCACTAATTGGGCCACACACACCCCACTTTGCTGGCATCAGTTGACCCAATTTTCAAGATGAAAAAGATGCTTTGCATGAAGCACTCTCAAAAATACGCGTGCCTTTCCCGTCCCCTGGCTGACCCAGGGGAAGAAAAGTCCTCTGAGAGACATGATTTGTTCATTTTGGTTCTTTTAGAAACACAGCGAGGGGACTCCAACCACAGTCTCCCTCATTTCCACTAATTGGGCCACACACACCCCACTTGACTGGCATCAGTTGACCCAATTTTCAAGATGAAAAAGATGCTTTGCATGAAGCACTCTCAAAAATACGCGTGCCTTTCCCGTCCCCTGGCTGACCCAGGGGAAGAAAAGTCCTCTGAAAGCCATGACTTGTTCATCTTGGTTCTTTTAGAAACACAGCGAGGGGACTCCAACCACAGTCTCCCTCGTTGCCACTAATTGGGCCACACACACCCCACTTGACTGGCATCAGTTGACCCAATTTTCAAAATGAAAAAGATGCTTTTCATGAAGCACTCTCAAAAATACGCGTGCCTTTCCCGTCCCCTGGCTGACCCAGGGGAAGAAAAGTCCTCTGAGAGCCATGACTTGTTCATCTTGGTTCTTTTAGAAACACAGCGAGGGGACTCCAACCACAGTCTCCCTCATTGCCACTAATTGGGCCACACACACCCCACTTGACTGGCATCAGTTGACCCAATTTTCAGAATGAAAAAGATGCTTTGCATGAAGCACTTTCAAAAATACGCGTGCCTTTCCCGTCCCCTGGCTGACCCAGGGGAAGAAAAGTCCTCTGAGAGCCATGATTTGTTCATTTTGGTTCTTTTAGAAACACAGCGAGGGGACTCCAACCACAGTCTCCCTCGTTTCCACTAATTGGGCCACACACACCTCACTTGACTGGCATCAGTTGACCCAATTTTCAAGATGAAAAAGATGCTTTGCATGAAGCACTCTCAAAAATACGCGTGCCTTTCCCGTCCCCTGGCTGACCCAGGGGAAGAAAAGTCCTCTGAGAGCCATGACTTGTTCATCTTGGTTCTTTTAGAAACACAGCGAGGGGACTCCAACCACAGTCTCCCTCGTTTCCACTAATTGGGCCACACACACCCCACTTGACTGGCATCAGTTGACCCAATTTTCAAGATGAAAAAGATGCTTTGCATGAAGCACTCTCAAAAATACGCGTGCCTTTCCCGTCCCCTGGCTGACCCAGGAGAAGAAAAGTCCTCTGAGAGCCATGACTTGTTCATCTTGGTTCTTTTAGAAACACAGCGAGGGGACTCCAACCACAGTCTCCCTCGTTGCCACTAATTGGGCCACACACACCCCACTTGACTGGCATCAGTTGACCCAATTTTCAAGATGAAAAAGATGCTTTGCATGAAGCACTCTCAAAAATACGCGTGCCTTTCCCATCCCTTGGCTGACCCAGGGGAAGAAAAGTCCTCTGAGAGCCATGACTTGTTCATCTTGGTTCTTTTAGAAACACAGCGAGGGGACTCCAACCACAGTCTCCCTCATTGCCACTAATTGGGCCACACACACCCCACTTGACTGGCATCAGTTGACCCAATTTTCAGAATGAAAAAGATGCTTTGCATGAAGCACTTTCAAAAATACGCGTGCCTTTCCCGTCCCCTGGCTGACCCAGGGGAAGAAAAGTCCTCTGAGAGCCATGATTTGTTCATTTTGGTTCTTTTAGAAACACAGCGAGGGGACTCCAACCACAGTCTCCCTCGTTTCCACTAATTGGGCCACACACACCTCACTTGACTGGCATCAGTGACCCAATTTTCAAGATGAAAAAGATGCTTTGCATGAAGCACTCTCAAAAATACGCGTGCCTTTCCCGTCCCCTGGCTGACCCAGGGGAAGAAAAGTCCTCTGAGAGCCATGACTTGTTCATCTTGGTTCTTTTAGAAACACAGCGAGGGGACTCCAACCACAGTCTCCCTCGTTGCCACTAATTGGGCCACACACACCCCACTTGACTGGCATCAGTTGACCCAATTTTCAAGATGAAAAAGATGCTTTGCATGAAGCACTCTCAAAAATACGCGTGCCTTTCCCGTCCCCTGGCTGACCAAGGGGAAGAAAAGTCCTCTGAGAGCCATGATTTGTTCATTTTGGTTCTTTTAGAAACACAGCGAGGTGACTCCAACCACAGTCTCCCTCGTTTCCACTAATTGGGCCACACACACCCCACTTGACTGGCATCAGTTGACCCAATTTTCAAGATGAAAAAGATGCTTTGCATTAAGCACTCTCAAAAATACGCGTGCCTTTCCCGTCCCCCTGGCTGACCCAGGGGAAGAAAAGTCCTCTGACAGCCATGTCCACATTGTCAGTGGACAGACACGTGTGCTTATCTGCCAGCAGATCCCCAGCAGCACTGAAGACAGGTTCCGAGAGAATGCTGGCTGCAGGACACGACAAGATCCCCAAGGCGTACGTGTCGAGATCAGGCAATTTATCCAGATTGGAAGCCTAAAATGAGCAGGGCTCAAGTTGCACAGTAATGGCATCGATGTTTCCTTGCATATACTCATATATCTGTGTCTCCTCCTCTTTTTCCTTGTCCAGCTCTTTTGTTTTCGCATGAGTATATGTCCTTGTCACTTTCCCATGTGTTTGTGTTGTGTTGTGAGTTGTTTATCACCTTTGGACACCTTTGAGGGTGTTTTTTAGGTGTTTTTATGTGTTTGTGATTGCCTGCCATTGTTTCCTATGCAGTTCGATTTCGGTTCGTCGAACGTTCGACGAACCGAACTCGAACGGGAGCTCCGTTCGGCGAACCGACCTCGAGCCGAACCGCGACCGGTTCGCTCATCTCTAGTGTGGACAGACGCTTCTGAGATAAAATGATTAGACCACTTTCCCTGGAGACTCTTTCTTGGGGCAGTACCCCATTTCCAAGGGGCAATCTGGGGGTGAACCATCACTCATGGATTTGGAGGAGGCCATGCAGCTAAGAAGAGCGACTACTTTGCATGTTCCTACTGAAATCCGCAAAAAGAAGGGGGTTTGTTTTTTGTGGTAAAAAGGGTCATTTTATTAGAGTCCATCCCTCAGTTCCCAAGTATAAAGGAACATCTGGAAATTGGCTTACCCTTGGTAGTGTGGGGATGGACAATCAGGGTGTGTGTTTGTCTTCCACATGTAATTCTCACTTTGTCCTGACAGCAGAGGTGGTGCTAGAGAGCAGGACGAAGAACATTTCTGTTTGTGGACAGTGGAGAAGAAGTCAGCATGGTGGATGTTCTATTCATGGGCTTACCCGCAGTGTGTTAACTAAACCCATCTCCATCTATATCATTGACTCAGCACTACTTGCTCAGGGATGCCTGAAACAGTTTGACACACCCGCACCAGTGCCTGAGGTGACTCGTTACTGGGCAGTGATTCTGCTCCTGGGGCGCCATGGTGGCGAGACCCGGTTCCGTGACTCCGGCGGTGTCATTTAGCAAATAGGAAGAGGATGATGACAGTTTATTCGTGACACCACCTGTGGTATGTGGAAAATTAGGTGCTGCCGCTGTGGGATGGGAACCTCTGGGGCAGATGGTGATGCAGCTTGGTTAGTGGAGCTCTCCACAGGTAGAGCTGTGCCCCAGGGCAGATGGGGGTAGTAGTGTGACGCCCTGGCAAAACCAGGTAGTCACAGATAGGCCCCTGCACAACACCATCCCCCACTTAGGAAACACACAGCTGACCTGATACCCTAGTCACACCCCCCCTTAGGGAAAGATAGACACACCAGTGGGGGGGACCAGGTGGTTGGACACGCCCACCCAAGGGTCTCGACAGCCCGGGGCGAGAAAACAAGCAGACAAGTTTAGTTGGTAGTTCAAGTTGAGAGGAGTGTGGGCTGGAGCTAAGTGTAGCTCCAGCAGAGAAAATTCAAAGTTGAACGGTACCAGGGTTGGAGCCCCGGTGCCTTTGGCTAGGTGGCAGATGGTGGTCTCTATCACCAGTAGACGGGAAGACGGCTTGGCAGAACCGAGGTGGACCGGGACAGGGTTGTAGCCCGCCAGTACCGACACAGGGAACCGACCCGGAAACCGGAGAACAAAGGGGGTACTCGGACCCTGAAGCCAGGACCGGAAACCAGCGGCCTGGTTAATTAACTGATTGAGGCCAGGATTATAGGTCCTGTCCCACCCAAAGTCCCTCATAGAAGACAACAGCCCACCGATGGGGATAAGACGTCACCGCCAGGGCCCATAGATCCCACGGGCCAGCATCTGCGGGCACGGCTCCTCAGTCCACATTCAGCTGGGAGCGGACTCCTGAGTTCCAGACTAGGAAGTCCACCTTACACAAAGTCAGTGCAGAGGAAAAGGATAGAGACCACCAGCCCGGGTGGTCAATCAAGCAAGTAATCAAGCACCCCCTTGCCGTCGCTATACCCTGCACAGAGACACTAGGTCCCGGGGCAACCATCCCTACCCACAGAGGGGTTAACATCCAGCTGCCACTACATCTCCCCTGGGTGCCCCATAACAGCAGCGGTGGTGTCCCAACTCACCACACACTGTGGGTGGCGTCACGAACTTAATACAGCCTAGCCCGTACATCTACGTTCCCCCATTTATTCGGCGTGTCCGCGAGACCCCCGGGTCCGGAGACCCTCGAGCCACCCCCCTTAGGAGGTCCAGATCCAAGCAGCGGCGGCTGCTGGCACGGGGGCGGCACAGCAGTAGTAGTAGTAGGCAATCACAGGAGGGTTGCTGGACTGAAGGCACAGGAGAATAATGGAGTGACATAGGGATGCAGTCTCAAGGTTTTTACTCACTGTAGCAGGTTGTAAGGTAACCCGACATGCCAGTGACCACCTTTGAAGTGCTGGGGCTTTACTATGATAGGCTCCAGCCAATCCCGGGTAGTTCGGAGGTCGAGTCCGGTGCAACTTTCTTAACTGTACCTTCCCTGGTCGTCTTCCTGCACTTGCTTCACCCTCCTGCCTTGCGCCTTCGCTCACTGAACTCTGTGCCAGTGCCCGTGGACCCTGTGGGGTGGAGTAAAGCTCTATCCTGTGGTCATTTTGGGTCACCTTCCAGCGAATTCATGTGTGGATGTGGCTTGGGTGCTTGAAGTCATCTCAGCTGCTGGTTTTACTAGTGGAGTACGTAGGTTTTTCTCCTCTAGCTTAGGAACTAGTCTACGTGTTGCGACCAAGTCCTTCCACCTGTAGATTATATGTGGAACAAGGCCACGGAAGGTTAACTCCCGTAGTCTCTAGGACCCCTTCTGTCTGTGCCTGGGCCGAGCGGTACCAGCTCCAGGCCTCGGGTCTTCACTCCTCCACCACTCCTCCTTTCCTTCTTTCTCCACACTCCACCACTGACTGAAAGAATCTGTCCCAACTAGTAAGGCTCCACCCCATGGCTTGGCTTCGGGTATAATCACACCCTTGCCATGTTTGATGAGGTGTTACTTAGTGAGTGTGTTGCAGACGGGGGCCGGGCCGCTGCAGAAGCTGCTCGGATCTGGGTTCGTTACTGCGCTCGAGTGGTAGCCGGACCCGGGCTCATACAGCCGTTCGTCCTCACAACCATAGGAAAAGGGTATTTACAGGGGATTGATTTGTCAGTGACGCCACCCGTGGGTTGCAGCGAGAGTTGGTAGCACCGCCGCTGCCTGGTGATGGGACGCCCAGGGCTGATGGAGCAGGGCAGCAGGATGGAATCCCCTCCACGGGTACGGGAGGTGAAGTCCCAGGGCCCAGGTGAGCGGGAGCTGTGGTTGCAGAGAGGGTCATGCAGGGTTGGACCGGGGATAGATGGTGTACTCACAGTTCCAAAGAATTGCACACAAAGTCCAAACCAAAGTGCCAGTGACCGGTCGCTTCCGGTGGGTGTATTGGGGTCCCACACCCGGGTGTAGCAAGCAGGGGCCCCTTCCTCCTGCACTCAGTGTTTGTGTCTTCACTGGGACAACTCCGCTTGGAACGGGGAAGTCCACTCCCGGTACTGTGTATGTTGGGAGCTGTGGCCCGCGAAATCTGACCCTTGGGATCTCTGTGGGTTCTGACGGACACCCTATCGACCACGTTGGGCTTATGTTTCGCTCTCTGGGCTTCTGTAGAACAAGGCCTTAAACCTCGTCCCCGGCTGGTCAAATGACAAGGGGTTTGCAACCTTCCTCGCCATAGGGTCCAGGTACCCCGACTGTGCACGACCTCCGGACTGGATTCCCGCTGTCGGCTCCGGCGGGCTACAACCCTGCCCTGGTCCACTTTAGGTCTCCCGCTACCGGATCTCCATCACCTGTGGTCCTGCCTGCCGTCTGCCACCTTGTCCAGTAGTCCAGGGACTCCAACCCCTGACTCCACTGCACTTCACACTCCTCCACTCTCAACTGTCAGAACAAATATGCTGTGTTCCCACCCCTGACACCTAAGGACCCCTAGGTGGCCGCTCCCATCTGCCTGGTCTCGCCCACTGGTGTGTCCTTATTGTCATGGAAGGTGACTAGGCTTTACTGGCTGGTGTTGTGCACCTGGGTGTGGGTTTTGTGTTGGACTGCCAAGGAACATGGAGTTTTGTACCTGAGAGATTTGTACAACCTCTGTGACTACCTTGCCAGGGCGTCACAAGGGTGTTATGCTTTGCGTGAACCAGTGTTGACCTCCTCTATACCCAGGAAGGAATACCACACCTCTGGATGAGGTGCAGTACCTCTGTAGTGACTGAAGCCTCAGGGGCGCCACAAGTGCATGATATAAAACTGAGGATAGGACCCCTACATTGTGAAGTAATTTCCTGCTATGTCCTGGGAGGTCTTCCCACTTCTATTGTTGTTCCATGGGCGATGGGCTGCGATTTAGTAGCTAAGTACTAACCATTTCGCTAATTATGAATGATTTTATTTTGGCTTGTTAATCATATCTATGATGGATATTATTGCACACATATGAATATAATTGTATTTTTGCTTTACCTGACCCTTGTGATGGTTACTGAGACATAGATAGATGGAAATGTCTATACTGACCTATTATGGGTTTGTTTTAAATTGAATGGTATATGCCTCACCAGGATACATTATAGGATAGCTGAAGTATTATGATTGTGCAAATCCATTAAGGTATTGTGAACTGGTGGCGATAAGTACAGGCTTTGCAATATCATTCACTATAATTTTTGTAGGCCCCTCATCTAGACCAGCAGCACCTTTAGTATCTTGAGTGTGGAGTTAGAAGGGCGAGCCATCGTTCAGTGGGGGCACCATAACGCTATATTAGGGAGCCAACCTCAGGTCAGGAAAGGAGATATTAGGGACTTTGTCCTGGGCCCCTTTCCCTGACCTGTGTGTAGCAATGTGGTTTTTAATATATGCACTTGTTTGTGACTTTGTAGTTTATAATAAGGTTGATTATTATAATGGTGGTTTTTTTCGGTGTGAGGCAACTCCTGGGATATGAAGAGGAATTATGACGGGAAGTCATAATCGCTCTCATCACTCCATGGCAGTGCCCCCCTCCCTTCTTGTCTCAGATGTCCAGCATCTGTGAAGGTGTCACACCTCCAACAGCCATCTCCTGTGATATGGAAATGAGATGATGTGGGAACAATGGACACAGGATGACTCCCTGCCATGACCCTGTAGTAGGGGCTGCTATCTAATTAGCAAGGCTCTGGAACTAGCCAGACAGAACGACTCCAGTAAAAAATGGTTCATATCTCGCAAGCCATATTTCCGATAAATATGGCAACCATAAAAATGGTGTCTCCGCATGCGGACGATGCTGGCACACCCTTTTTATGGGAGCGGGAGCTTGGGAAGTACCCCAGGCGTGAGATCAGCCAATGTGGAACTAGCAGACGAGTCATGAATCCTCTCATTCTGTAGCTAAATTCATAACTGTCACAATGAGAGCATTGGCGTCCGCCTACGACGCTCCCAGGCCAAGTTATGGCCATATTCCATGTTGTGGATTTTGTCCATAACTCCAGCCAGGGGTGGAGCAGTGCTCCCTCTGAGGTCACGAAGGTAGGAGGGGACCTGGATTTGCCCAGGTTGATAACCCTACTTCGGCCATTTTCCAGTGTTCTTTCACTGGGGGTCACGTGCAGGAAACATCTGTGGGAGTTCCTAGAAACCTGGTCTACAGCGCCCCCCTGTGGCCAGACGCACAAGGTAACTGATTGAATTGCATACCTGTTTGTAAATCATGCTTTATCTGTAACTGTACTCTGACATATGTATATTCTGTAGATTCCCTATTGTATATATTGTAGTTCTAGTGTGCTTTAGGCTGATTAAATTATATAATTAATCTTGGGCTGTTCTGTTATCTCGATCTTGAATCCCACGTCTGTGTGTTCGGCTAATAGTTACCGTGAAGCGGTTGGTGGCAGCGAGTTGTGCCAAGGATTATTGTGGGGAGGCCAGTGAGATTCGGGAAGATATTATATATTCCGCCCGCGGAGGTCGGGGGAATATATACCCTACTCTCACCGGGGACCCTTCAATAATCGGCATAAGTAGTATAGCGGCCTCCTTGCTTATTGTCGGGCAATTCCATAATTGGCCTGACTATAAGAGGGGCGCTAGAGAGCGCGTCACGTGCTCTGTCTGTCGGTCGGGAGGTATAAAGGAGGGGTGACCCCCCACTTGTTACACCCCGATTGTGACGTACTGGTAGCCAGCGCGGGGGATTTCTGAGTGACCCCCCCGGTGGTTTGTGACATTCGGTGTTTGTGTATATTTCCCCCATTCTTTGATATCCAATTAGGTTTTTCTTGGATGCTCTGTTTGCAAGAACACATGGGTTTATGTGACGCCCTGGCCTAGCCAGGTGGTCACAGACACAACAACACACACACACCCCTTCCCTGGAAAGGTCACACCAGTCACACAGTAAACCTTTGTTGCCACCCTTCAGGGTTGATGTCCACACCAGGTGGGGCGGAGCCAGGCGTTTGTCCCGGCCCACCGAGGAGTTCACAGGCTGGAGGCGGGAAAAACACGACAGTTGTCAGTTGGTAGTTGTGAGTTGACAATGGAGAGTGAGGAGTAAAAATTGTTAGTGTCTGGGTTGGAGCCCAGGCACGTTCAGCAAGGTCGGCAGACAGTGGTGGCTGTCTGCAGGAGTTGGTGAAGGTCAGCGGAACCGTAGGACCGGGGTCGGGTGGTGGCCTGCCGATACCAAACCGGGGAGCAGATTGGAGCCAAGCACCAGGCAGGGTACTCAGACCCCGACTAGGCTTAGAGCCAACCTCTAGTCAAATTTCCTGATTGCATTCTGAACCTCAGGGGTTCACTGTTGTTTACTTTGGGTTTTCGGATGGATCCAGAGAAGAGCCATGTGGTACTTGATTGGGATCGTCCAGAAAACCTGGACAGCACTTTCTTGGGTTTATCAATTTGTATTGGAAATGTATTTAGAACTATTCAGTAATTGTAAAGCCTCTCACTGACATGACAAAAAAATATTGTTATGGTCGCCGAGGAGCAGCAAATGTCCTGGAGTGGGCCCACTGGGCCTTACAGCGGACTCCTCTGGAGGAGTGCAACACAAGTTAACTCTTATATAGGGGTTATCTGACGCAACCCCAGGGGGCCTGCCAGGACCAGTGGTATCGACTCATACAAACAGGGATCACCGAAAAGGCAACAGGACATGGTATCCTGGATGTGGTACCAGGAGGGTGGTGACTCAGATGTGGCAGCACGGAGATGGTGGTAACTCAGATGTGGCAGCATGGAGATGGTGATAGCAGCAGGCTCTAGGAAGAGACACAGGTTAGATTGTACAGGAAACTGGAACTAGGATATGAGATGCGGGACTAGATGCAGCATTAACGGATAGGCAGCATTAACGGAGGAGAGTCTTACATACAGTATTGAGTTTATTGAGGTCCCCTGAGGTCAGGTTACCTGCGGTCAAAGGTGGAGGACCGTGTGAACCTCCAGATGTGGCCACAACTAACCTGAGTGATATGACAGCAAATCCCTGTGGCTCAGTCTCAGCCTGAAGTTACAGCATGCGGTCATGTTCTATGGCCACTCGCTGTAAGTTCAGATGTAGCAGAGGTTGAATCGTCATGGGACCTCGTGTGGATTACGTCGGTACTGCAGGGGTGTTTGGGGGGTAATAAAATGGTGAAAGAGGGGTTTTTTTTGTATGTTATTTCAAATAAAGGATTTTTTCGGTGTTTGTGTTTATTTCTTTTCACTTACAGATTAGTAATGGGGGGGTCTCATAGACACCTCCCATTACTAATCTAGGGCTTAGTGGCGGTTGTGAGCTGTCATTAACCCCTTATTACCTCAATAACAACTGCACCACAGCAATCATGAAGAACCTGGTAAAGTGCCGGGATTGTCACATCTAATGAATGGGGCATGTTGTGAACACATTTGGACTGGGTTCCAGTTTTGGGCTCCCTCTGGTGGCCAATGCTGGGGTAGTGGAGTTGGCTTGCTTCATAGAGGCCAAACAGCTGATGAGGATTGGAAGTCAGGTGCTTCTTACTGGCCGATATATAACTGTGTAGTGTTCTCTTGTCAGTGCTCAATGTTTCCTCCTGTGTTCTAGGACATCTTGAAGCCAGCCTAACCTTCTATTTCTACCTGGACTCATTTCATATAAGTCGGGTCTTTGTATCTTGCTGGTTGCTTCCATTTACTTGTTGTTTGCTGTTTAGGTACTAAGGCATATTGTCTGATTTTTCTTGTGTGGAGTCTGGGTGGAGTTGGATCATTCCCTGCTGGGAATTTCTATGTACCTTGCTTCATTTTCTGCAGTATATTTTGTTTTGTCATGCTTGGTACTGATTTCAGTCCCTCCTCTATATAAGTGTTTTGTTTGGATCCCAGTAACACTAGAGTACTAATATAGTGGGGGCAGAGTCTGTGTGGACTCAGTATTTTTCCATATCAGGCATGTTGGTATTTTCTAGGGTTTTGCATGGCTGCAGACAATGCTCTTTCCTATCCTTTCCTATATAGATAGTTTGGGCCTCATCTTTGCTGAATCTGTTTTCTTCCCGTGTATTGTATATTCCTACATCACCGTAATCTTTATATGTGAGGGGCTATCTATATCTTTTGGGGACTGCTCCGAGGCAGATTAGCTTTTCTTGTATTTATCTCTGAAGGAATAATTAGTTCTCCGGCTGTGTCGAGGCGACCAGGTCATCGTAGGCACGTCCCACGGCTACTTCTAGTTGTGTGTCAGTATGAGTTCTACAGTCCGCTAAGATTCAAATCACTCTGGTGTCACTCTGGAATTCCAAGTTTTTGTCCTTTTTTCTGATCCTCCTCGGTCACTGAATCACAACAGGGGCAATCCTGGATGGCTGCAGGCTGCTATTTTTAAGCTGGGGGGCCCAATAACCCTAGGTCTACGCAGACTGGGCATACCAGCCCCAAGCTGTCGGACTATCTTGGCTGTGTATCAAAATTGGCGGGGACCACATGCCATATTTTAAAATTATTTATTTAAATATTTAAAAAAATAGCCATATGTAGCTCCTCTTATTTTGATACACAGCCAAGATACGAGTATAGCTGGGGGCTGCAGTCTGTAGCTGTGGGCTTTATCTATGCTGATATCTGTAGATTTTATTTATTTATTTATTTTATACCACAATAGACCATCAGACAGGGTCTGTGTTTCTAACCAATCACAGACGCTTTGACATGGCTGTGATAGGCCCGGGAGTGGGATTGCCGACTTTTGAACAAAGTGTTTAGTAACCCAAGCCCAAATGAACTGGCCAAGGCTCGTACCGAATCTGAAATTGGCGAACGCAAACTGAACAGGTTCACTCATCTTTACTTAGGATCCACAATGCATTTCACAGGGCACTGCTCAAAAGTATGTGGTACCTTTGGAGGGATTCCCCTTGCCATCAGCCCCAATTATGTTTCATAGCAATCTGGAGTTTCAAGTAGCTAAGATTGTTGATTTTCACTTTCTAAGTCATTCCCTTCAATACCTTCTGCACTGCAGGGGTTATGGACCAGAGGAGAGGATGTGGGTCCCAGCATCGGCTGAGAATGCCACAAGATTGGTTCATTCATTTCATGTTTCCTATCCGGAAAAGCCTGGTTCTTTGTGTCCACTTGTAGAGAGGGAGGGTACTGTCACGGGTGTGTCATGAGTGAGAGTCTCTTGGTGTCCGGCAATATGAGGTCACAGCGTTTGGCTGAACAAAATGCTCCCTGACTCTATTATTCCTACTGTTAGTATTCAGTGTACTATATCTCCTTTGCTGGGTTTTCATTCCTTTCCCTCTAGGACCCTGCTCCTCTTCCTGTCAGATGCTATTCATCTGTATTTTGCCTTGGGTTTAGAGACTTTCATTTTCCCTGGACTTGTGCTCATGATATTCAGTTCCTTCACAAGATCTGGCTTGCACTCATCTGCAGGATTTTTGCTGGTCTTTGCTGAACTTCTTTCTGTGTCTTTTTTAGCATTTAGTGGGATTAACAAAGAGCCCATCCCACCCATTCCCTACCTATGGCCCAGCTCTAGGTTCAACCTAGAGTCAGGTATCTGGCTCGATGCACCGGTGCGGAACACCAGTGATAGGTTTGGTAAAGGGTCATCATCTCCCCTTCCTTAGACACAGGGTTTTAGTTCCCTTTCACCATTCACTTGGTACTCCCCTGTACCTAGCATGACAGACTCATTTAAGAATAGTAAGAAAGGTAGCTGAGTGAAAGGTAGGTGCATGCTTGCCCGTCTGGGAGCCCTACTGCTACAGGCTACACACAACAAAGAGACTCAACTTGGTGTCTCAACATTTCAAAAAGTAGATATCTCAGCATAGAAATACTAATTGCTAATTCTGTGGTCCTGCCAAAAATAGTAATTTCAGCATATAAATACAGATTGATAATTTTGTAGTCCAGCCACACTATCTCAGCAAATATTTACTAAGTGTTAATTTAGTGGCTGGGGTGGGTCTATGGTTGTGAAACAGCAGGTTTAAAGAGGGGAAGGGTATATCAAACATGAGTGGGAAATACTGAGATCATGGTGGACGGAGGAATAGTTCTGCTGTCAAGGTGTACGTGGGAAAATTGCTAATATTATTGAAAGTTCGACTGAACAAACACCTATCCTATCCAAAGACATCTGACAACATCTGTACTGAACAGGCTACTCAACTCCTTTTCTTTGGTAGCTGCACAGTGGTATGACTTGTAGATCAGGCCCAGAAAGAGCATGTGCTACAGTGGATGGCAAGTAGAGATGAGCGAGCCTCTAGAGGCTCGAGTTCGGTTTGGTCCATCGAACGGAGGCCGCGTTCGAGTTCGGTTCGGCGAGCCATTCGACGAACCTCTCGAACCCCATTGAAAACAATGGGTGGCAATCACAAACACATAAAAACACATTATAAATGTACACATACAGTTAATAAACATTGCCCTAACACTTACAGGTCCCCGTGGCGCGTCCTGCACTCTGTCTTCCACTTCTTTTCCTTCTGATAATCGCTGCGTCCTCCCGGTAACCAGCACTGATGATAGAACCTATCGTAATGTCAAAATAGCATGTGACCAGTCACGTGTCTATTATCTCATTGGCTACAGACTGGTCACATGGCTATGACGTCATGCTAGGTCAAGTCAGTGCATCTCTCCGGTGTGCGGTGCTCATTTGAGCATGTCCGTGTACCGGCGAAATGCTCTGGTACATGGGGGACTCCCCGTTGCTGCATGGGGCGCTCTTTACAGAGTCAGCCACATGCAGGGACTAGCTGTCACAGCTGGCAAATAGCGGCATCGGGAATCACGTGATCGGAGCACCGTTGCTATGGTAACCCGTTTGTCAGTGGTGACGTCACCGCTTACAGCACGCAGCTGCAGCGGGAATCACGTGATCGGAGCCCCGTTGCTATGGCAACCCATCTGTCAGCGGTGACATCACCGCTTACAGCCAGCAGCCTCTGATCACTCACAGAGTGAAAAGCCTGCACGGGGAGCAGCAGCGTCTTTCTCCCATGCAGTGCTGCTGATGTAGCAGAGCTGCATGCGTTGAAGGAGAAAGAAGACAAAAGACCAGGATCGTGGAGGGTTGACAGGGAGTAATAAACATGGAGTCTCTAATGTGTCTGTGTATTTATTTCTATTACAGTATTTTTTCTCTGTGTGGTGTCTTTTTTTAACCCTTTATTGGAGATTCTTAATGACCGGGTCAAACTTGCCTGACATTAAGAATCTCTGGCTTAATACTAGCCAGTAAAACAAAGCTAGTATTAACTCATTATTACCCAGCGAAGCACCGTCACAAGGGCAGCTGCAAGAGTTTGATACAGCGCCATTTTCTGGGGCGGCTGCAGACTGCAATTTGCAGCAGAGGGGCCCAGAAACCTCGGGCTAACCTGTTCTGCGGATTCCAATCCCCAGCTGCCTAGTTGTACCTGGCTGGACACAAAAATGGGGCGAAGCCCATGTAGTTTGTTTTGTAATTATTTCATGAAATTTATGAAATAATTAAAAAAAGGGCTTCCCTATATTTTTAGTTCCTAGCCGGGTACAAATAGGCAGCTGGGGCTTGGGGGCAGCCGTACCTGCCTGCTGTACCTGGCTAGCATACAAAAATATGGTGAAGCTCACGTCATTTTTTTTGTAGTTTTTTGACAAAAAAAAAAATGCTTCCCTGGATTTTCCATTGCCAGTGAAGGTAACACCAAGCAGTGGGGTTAGCAGCCAGTAGCTGCTTGGATTACCCTTAGCTAGCAATACAAAAAATGCAACGGGAGCCTATATATATTTGTTTTAATTATTTATTTAAATAACTAAAAAAAAAGGGCTTCCCTGTATTTTGATTGCTGGACATCACAGTGCTGTTAAAAAAAAATGTTTAAAAAAAAGACGTAGCGCTCAGCGGTATTTTTGATTCTCAGCGCAGATAAAGCAGACAGCTACGGGTTGCCACCCCCATCTGCCTGGCGTTACCTTGGCTGGCAATCAAAATACAGGGAAGCCCATTAATTTTTTTTATTTAAAAAAATAGTTAAAAGAAAAAATTACGTGGGGTCCCCCCATTTTTGATAGCCAGCTAAGGTAAAGCAGACGGCTGTAGCCTGAAAACCACAGCTGGCAGCTTTACCGTGGTTGGTGATCCAATGTGGAGGTCACCCCAGGCTCTTTTTTTAAAATTATTTTATAAATATTAATAATTACAAAAAAAAGTAGGGTCCCCCCCAAATTGGATCACCAGACAAGGTAAAGTGGACAGCTCTGGTCTGGTATTCTCAGGGTGGGAAGGTCCATAGTTATTGGCCCTTCACAGCCTAAAAATAGCAGGCCGCAGGCGACCCAGTAGTGGCGCATCCACTAGATGCGCCAATCCTGGCGCTTCATCCCAGCTCATCCCGTGCCCTGGTGCATTGGAAACGGGGTAATAAATGGGGTTGCTACTAACTGTAAGGTCACCTGACATCACGCTCAGCAGTTTGTGATGTCATGGCGTCTATCAGATACCCGACATCAGAAACTGTCAGTACTAACAAAACAAACAGACAAAAAAAAGACTTGAAAAAAGACTCTTCAAAATATTCCCTCTTTCACCAATTTATTGTCAGGAAAAAAAATAAGGGGGTCCCACGAGGACTCTGGACCGTCTAGAATATGGGTGGACACGTTCAGGGAACGTATCCCCCATTTTCTAGGAGTGCAGATGCTCCATGTGAGGAGTGTGGGTGCAATGAATCTCCACCCACTCTCCCCGGGTCCACAGCAGCAGAGTCCATGTCGTAACTGTTGCTACCAAAGCTGCAATGCCCTACTCATGAGGTAAGGGCATGCCTAATCAGGAGAACTATTCTACATTTCTAAATATTGGTATTTGCTGATATTATTGCTATTCCACCTACTATATATTGGGGATAGGATCTTCGAGATGGAATACCCCTTTAAGTCCAGTTATCCAGCTGAATGAATACTAAACAACAGAGCTCGCTATTTAGATGTGTTTTCTTGTGGCATATAACGGACTCTCATGTTTGGTAGTCGTGCAGCAGGGCAACTATAAAATCAAATACCTCCATTTGGAAATGTAGTATAGCTCTCCTGATCAACTATGTTCCTTACCTCATGAGCAGGGCATTGCAGTAGCTTACAGATGCATGGTTACCACCACTCACTGTGTCTGAACAAAGGAAGCTGAGCTGACAGCCGCTCTGTGCATGCGGCAGCAACTATTATGAAGGAGGGGCCATGGGGGATCAGCGCTGCACAGGTACCGTGGGACACCGGGGAACACCGGTGGTGTTATAGGGGGTGACCTGGCAGGGCCTCGGGAGGAGTTTTCTGTTGCATGTCTCATGTCACATGCGACAGAAATCAGAGGAGTAGGGTAAATGTGGCCGGCGCGCTGCTGTGCGCGCGGCCATCTTGGATTTCCGGGAGGGGGTCGGGGGGGGGGCACTTTGGCGACACCGGGGGACCGGAGGGGACCGGGGAGGAGATTTATCTCCCATCTGATATGTTTGTTCATGCCAGATGGGAGATAAATAATTTTTTACCGGCGCTGTCATTTACTGTAACGTGATCATCGGTATACGGTGTATACCGGTGATCACATGAGCGGGGACCGGAAAAGACGGCCTAAATCATGATCTCCAGGGTCTCAGCTACCCCCTGAAACCCCGGAGATTTTCTGACGCTGGGGGGCGCTATTCACTTATTTCTGCCTGCTGTTTATAAACAGCAGATAGAATAAGGCTACATTCACATGACTGATCTGTTTTTGCGGTCCTCAAAAAACACTCTGTTTTTTTTCACAGGTGCATCCGTGTGGCATCCGTTTCTGTTCCGTAGATGGTCTGTATGTCATCCGTTTTTCATCCGTATGCCTTCCGTTTTTTTGTGTAATCCAAAAACACTGAAGGAGGGAAAATACATAAATTTACCCAGGATCCATAGCTTCAACCTACATGAGGCGGTCACATGTTCACTCCAGTGCCATTTTCTACTGCATTTCACAGCGTAGAGCGCTCTGGTGATTTTCCTGTGCTTGTACACTTCATATCAGTCTTTTCTGTCATTATAATGGCAGAAAGACACATAATGTCCCACTCTCCTGCATTTTGTAATTTTGCACCCTTTGGTGCCTTTCATGTGGCACTAAGGGGTGCTTAGCCTTGTATTTAGCCAAAAAAATAAATAAATTTAAAAAAAAAATGACGTGGGGTTCCCCCTATTTTTGATAGCCAGCTAGGGTAAAGCAGACAGCTGCAGCCTGCAGACCACAGCTGGCAGCTTCACCTTGGCTGGTAATCCAAAACTGAGGGCACCCCATGCTGTTATTTTAAATTAAATAAATAATTAAAAAAAAAGTGGGGGTCCCCCAAAAATTGGATCACCAGCCAAGGTAAAACGGACAGCTGGGGTCTGATATTCTCAGACTAGGGAAGTCCACTGTTATTGGACTCTCCCCAGCCTAAAAATAGCAGGCCGCAGCCGCCCCAGAAGTGGCGCATCCACTAGATGCGCCAATCCTGGTGCTTCGCTCCAGCTCATCCCGTTGCCCTGGTGCAGTGGCAAACGGGGTAATATATGGGGTTAATACCAGATGTGTAATGTCACCTGGCATCAAGACCTGGGGTTCGTGATGTCAGGCGTCTATCAGATACCCGACATCACCAAGCCAGTCAGTCATAAAAAAAATAGATGACAAACACATTTTTATTTGAAAAAACACTCTCCAAAACATTCCCTCTTTCACCAATTTATTAGAAAGAAAAACAAATCCAGGTCTAGTTTAATCCAAGGGGGTCCCACGACGATCCATACCATAGTCAATGTCCCAGTCAATGAAGAACAGAATGTTCCATATTGGCTGGGAGAGCAATGCAGTAACATGAGTTAACATATATAGGTCAGCCCAGGTCACTGCAGGGCATGACAAGTGCTGCTGTGAGGAGGATAGCAGGTACATTACCTGCGATGATCACTGCACTCCTAATAGCAGAGCTGTCACTGAGTTCAATGACTGCCGCCTTCACAACCAATTACCGCGGGTGCTTGTGACATCACCGCTAGTTACAGTCTCGGGTCGGCAGCGAGAGGAGATGTGACAAGCGGTGGCCATGGAGGACAGTGACAGCGCTGACGTCGGGAGGGCAGGACTTCATCACCGCAGTTAAGGCTAGGTTCACATTTCCGTTGTTTTGCATCAGTCACATGCATTGCTTGATGCTTGTGACTGATGCGTTGTACAACAGATGACAAGAATAGAATTTATTGTCAGACTCTGTTGTAAAAGAGAGAACGATCAGCTGATCGCTCTCATTAGCCGGCCGGCTTTTGAGAATGAACAGATGATCTCCCGGCAGCCGGCTAATGAGAGCGATCAGCTGATCAATCACAATAGCCGGCCGCCGAGAATGTGTGCGGACGGCGGAGTGCGGGGTGGGTGGAGCCGAGCGGGGCCATGTGTGCGGGCGGCGGAGTGCAAGGTGGGTGGAGCCGAGTGGGGTCATGTGTGCGGGCGGCAGACTGCGAGGTTGTGCTAAAAGCTGTAAATTCTTATCTACCATTCAAGACAATTACCTCTCTCAGATGGTAGATGAACCGACGAGGGGAGATAATTTGCTAGATTTGGTCCTGTCAAATAGACCGGATACAATTTCAGATCTACAGGTCCGGGAGCACTTGGGCACCAGCGATCATAATATGGTAAGCTTCAACCTAATATTCAATAGAACATTTCAAAGGGGAAATGCTAAAACCTGGAATTTTAGGAAAGCTGATTTCAACAAATTAAGGGAAGAGCTTAAATGTGTAGATTGGGACAAAGTCATGGTAACTGGGGATACTGAACATAAATGGGGAATATTTTAAGGATATACTGCTAGAGTCCTGTAAAAAACGTATACCCTCTGGTAATAAAACGTCCCGAAATAAAAAGAATCCACTATGGATAAATAAGACTGTACAAAGTATAATAAAACAAAAACAAAGGGCGTTTAAAATCTTGAAGGCTGAGAATACAGAAATAGCATTTCAGGAGTATAAAGATATCAATAGGCAATGCAAAAAAGAAATCAAACAAGCAAAACTAGCTACTGAAACAAAAATCGCCAATGACATTAAAATAAATCCCAAAATCTTTTATAAATACATTAATGCCAAAAGGAAAACAAAGGATAGTATTGGCCCCTTAAAATATAATAAGTTAGTTATAGAGGACAAACAAAAGACTGAGATATTAAATAGGCATTTCTCTTCTGTGTTCATCAAGGAACTGACTGTACCAGGCATCATTCAACAAGTGAAAAATCAAAGTTCACCACCCGATATAATTAATTTAACACAAGAAAAAGTACGCCTACGTCTGAGTAAATTAAACATTGACAAATCCCCAGGGCCAGATGGCATTCATCCACGAATATTGAGGGAATTGAGCTCCGTAATTGACAGACCGCTGTATCTCATCTTTTTAGACTCACTTGTAACAGGGTTGGTGCTTCAGGATTGGAGGATTACTGATGTGGTACCGATATTTAAGAAAGGTAAGAGGGTAGATCCAGGCAACTACTGTCCAGTAAGCCTGACATCAGTAGTATGCAAAATTTTTGAGGGCATTTTAAGGGATGACATGCAAAAATATGTTGCAGAAAATAATATAATAACTGACAGACAGCATAGATTCATGAAAGATAAATCGTGTCTAACCAACCTGTTGGGGTTCTATGAGGGGGTAAATGCAAACCTGGATATTGGTAATGCAGCTGATGTGATTTATTTGGACTTTGCAAAGGCATAATAGCCTTATACTAAAGCTCCAGAAGCAAGGACTAGGGGAAACTATATGCAACTGGGTAAGGAATTGGCTAAAAGATAGGAAACAAAGAGTAGTCATAAATGGAACATTCTCTAAATAGGCCATAGTCAGCAGTGGGGTGCCGCAGGGATCTGTGCTAGGACCAATTCTTTTTAATCTCTTTATTAATGACCTTGTGGATGGGATTGATAGTAAAGTGTCAGTCTTTGCTGATGACACCAAACTATGTAGGATATTAAAAACTAACCTTGATAGTATAATATTACAAAAAGATCTGGATAAGATGTCAGAATGGGCAGATACTTGGCAAATGAGATTTAATGTTGATAAATGTAAAGTAATGCACCTAGGACGGAGTAATCTTATAACTGCATATACATTAAATGGAAGTAAACTCGGGACTACAGAACAGGAGAAGGACTTTGGTATTCTCATTACAAATAAGCTGAGCAGCAGCACTCAATGTCAAGCAGCAGCTGCAAAAGCAAACAAGATTCTAGGGTGTATAAAAAGAGAGATTAGATCCCGTGATCCCAACGTATTGTTACTAGAGATGAGCGAACCGGTCGTGGTTCGGCTCGAGGTCGGTTCGCCGAACGGAGCTCCCGTTCGAGTTCGGTTCGTCGAGCGTTCGACGAACCGAACTCGAACTGCATAGGAAACAATGGCAGGCATTCACAAACACATAAAAACACCTAGAAAACACCCTCAAAAGTGTCCAAAAGGTGACAAAAAACTCACAACACAACACAAACACATGGGAAAGTGACAAGGACAAATTCTCATGTGAAAACAAAACAGCATTACGAGGAAAAAGAGGACGAGACACAGATATAGGCATGGCATGCCCTTCTAAAATCATGTAAAACACCGCAAGGTGACTCCAAGCGGAGTCTCCCTTTTTTCCAAAAATTGGGCCCCACACACACCCACCCCTTCAGTGGCAGCAGTTGTGCCCCAGTTGTACACTTCACAGCTAGATTTGCATCAAGCACATTCAAAAATACGCCATACTTAACCGTCCCCAGGATGACACCGGGGTAGGTAGCAAAGTTTTTCCTGATCCCAGCTCTGTTCATCTTGGCTTCTTTTAAAAACAATGTAAGCAAGGGTTACTCCAAGCGGAGTCTCCCTTTTTTCCAAAATTGGGCCCCACACACACCCACCCCTTCAGTGGCAGCAGTTGTGCCCCAGTTGTACACTTCACAGCTAGATTTGCATCAAGCATATTCAAAAATACGCCATACTTAACCGTCCCCAGGATGACACCGGGGTAGGTAGCAAAGTCTTTGCTGAACCATTACTTGTTCATCTTGGCTTCTTTTAAAAACAATGTAAGCAAGGGTTACTCCAAGCGGAGTCTCCCTTTTTTCCAAAAATTGGGCCCCACACACACCCACCCCTTCAGTGGCAGCAGTTGTGCCCCAGTTGTACACTTCACAGCTAGGTTTGCATCAAGCACATTCAAAAATACACCATACTTAATCGTCCCCAGGATGACACCGGGGTAGGTAGCAAAGTCTTTCCTGATCCCAGCTCTGTTCATCTTGGCTTCTTTTAAAAACAATGTAAGCAAGGGTTACTCCAAGCGGAGTCTCCCTTTTTTCCAAAAATTGGGCCCCACACACACCCACCCCTTCAGTGGCAGCAGTTGTGCCCCAGTTGTACACTTCACAGCTAGATTTGCATCAAGCACATTCAAAAATACGCCATACTTAACCGTCCCCAGGATGACACCGGGGTAGGTAGCAAAGTCTTTCCTGATCCCAGCTCTGTTCATCTTGGCTTCTTTTAAAAACAATGTAAGCAAGGGTTACTCCAAGTGGAGTCTCCCTTTTTTCCAAAAATTGGGCCCCACACACACCCACCCCTTCAGTGGCAGCAGTTGTGCCCCAGTTGTACACTTCACAGCTAGATTTGCATCAAGCACATTCAAAAATATGCCATACTTAACCGTCCCCAGCATGACACCGGGGTAGGTAGCAAAGTCTTTCCTGATCCCAGCTCTGTTCATCTTGGCTTCTTTTAAAAACAATGTAAGCAAGGGTTACTCCAAGTGGAGTCTCCCTTTTTTCCAAAAATTGGGCCCCACACACACCCACCCCTTCAGTGGCAGCAGTTGTGCCCCAGTTGTACACTTCACAGCTAGATTTGCATCAAGCACATTCAAAAATATGCCATACTTAACCGTCCCCAGCATGACACCGGGGTAGGTAGCAAAGTCTTTGCTGAACCATGACTTGTTCATCTTGGCTTCTTTTAAAAACAATGTAAGCAAGGGTTACTCCAAGCGGAGTCTCCCTTTTTTCCAAAAATTGGGCCCCACACACACCCACCCCTTCAGTGGCAGCAGTTGTGCCCCAGTTGTACACTTCACAGCTAGATTTGCATCAAGCACATTCAAAAATATGCCATACTTAACCGTCCCCAGCATGACACCGGGGTAGGTAGCAAAGTCTTTGCTGAACCATGACTTGTTCATCTTGGCTTCTTTTAAAAACAATGTAAGCAAGGGTTACTCCAAGCGGAGTCTCCCTTTTTTCCAAAAATTGGGCCCCACACACACCGACCCATTCAGTGGCAGCACTTGTGCCCTAGTTGTACACTTCACAGCTAAATTTGCATCAAGCACATTCCAAATCCACAAGCATTTACTCTCCCCAGGATGACACAGGGGTAGTAAATTCCTGGTGGATCCATGACTTGTTCATTTTGATGAACGTTAGTCTGTCTACATTGTCACTGGACAGACGCGTGCGCTTATCTGTCAGCACACACCCAGCAGAACTGAAGACACGTTCAGAGACAACGCTGGCAGCTGGACACGACAAAATCTCCAAGGCGTAACTGGAGAGCTCTGGCCATTTTTCTAGATTTGAAGCCCAAAATGAGCAAGGCTCCATTTGCAAAGTCATGGCATCGATGTTCATTGGGAGATAATCCTGTATCATCCTCTCCAGCCGTTGACTATGTGTCAGACTTGTTGTCTCTGGTGGCCTTGCAAAAGAGGGTCTAAAAAAATTATGAAAAGATTCCATAAAATTGCTGTTACCAGCACCAGATATAGTCCTACTGGTACGGGTAGACTGTTGAAGATGACGAGACCGTCCCATGTTTGTCAAGTTACAACTGGGAGATTCACTCCCTGCACCTGCACGTTTGTTTGGTGGAAAAGCCGAGCTAAGATCGAGTAACCGCTTCTGCTGATACTCCTGCATACGTGCATCCCTTTCTTATGTCACAAAATTTGGACTTGTACCGGGGATCTAATAGTGTGGCAATCCAGTAGTCATCATCACTTCTAATTTTGACAATACGAGGGTAATGTTGGAGGTAGTGCAACAAGAAGGCACTCATGTGTCTTGCGCAGCCATGCGGACCAAGTCCACGCTGTGTTTGTGGCATAGAGGTGCTACCCATTCTTTCTTCTTCTGACATCTCCCCCCAACCTCTTTCAACTGAAATTTGACCAAGGTCTCCCTCATCCGCTGAGTCTTCCATGTCCATGGACAGTTGGTCCTCCATTTCTTCATGTTCTCCTGCACCTTCCTCAACATTTCGCCTGCTACTATGCGCCCTTGTTGATCCCTGTCCACCATGGTCCCATGCCTGCTGCGTTGGTGATGATGAACATCTGGACCTTGGTGATGTTGTTGTCCCTTGCGCATATGAATCCTCCTGTAGTTCCTCCCCTTCCTGTTGTCCCACCCCCTGACTCCGAATAGTGTTTAGCGTGTGCTCCAGCATGTAAATGACTGGAATTGCATGCTGATAATGGCATTGTCAGCGCTAAACATATTCGTCGCCATGTCGAAACTGTGCAGAAGGGTGCATAGGTCCTTGATCTGAGACCACTCCATCAGGGTGATCTGCCCCACCTCTGCATCTCGTTGGCCCAGGCTATACGTCATGACGTATTGCATCAGGGCTCGGCGGTGCTGCCACAGTCGCTGTAACATGTGGAGAGTCGAATTCCAGCGTGTCGCCACATCGCATTTCAGGCGATGAACCGGCAGGCCGAAAGACTTCTGGAGCGATGCAAGTCGCTCAGCTGCGGCGGTTGAACGGCGGAAGTGAGCAGACAGTTTTCGTGCCCTGGTCAGAAGGCCATCTAGGCCGGGATAGTGTGTTAAAAATTGCTGGACAACAAGGTTCAACACGTGAGCCATACAAGGCACGTGTGTCACCTTGCCCAGGCGAAGGGCCGCACCCAGGTTTGCAGCATTGTCGCACACGGCCTTACCAGGCTGCAGGTTGAGTGGAGACAACCATTTATTAAACTCGGACCGCAGAGCTGACCACAACTCCTCAGCTGTGTGACTCCTATTCCCAAGACATGTCAAGCTAAAGACCGCCTGATGCCGTTGCGCTCTGCTGCCAGCATAGTAATGAGGGGTGCGTGATTCATTCTGCGCAGTGAGAACGCTGGTGGCCTGACCAGGCAGGCTTGGGGCGGAGGTGGAGGACCCAGATGAGGTGGAGGAGGCAGAAGCAGTGGCGGAACTTGGACAGACAGAGGATTGACACACAAGTCGTGGGGACGGCAAGACTTGTGCAGGAGACCCTTCACCATCTATCACCATAGTTACCCAGTGCCCAGTCAGCGACATGTAACGGCCCTGTCCATGCTTACTGGTCCAAGTATCGGTGATGAAATGCACCCGTTCACACACAGAGTTTCTCAAGGAAGCGGTGATGTTGTGTGCGACATGCTGGTGTAGCGTGGGCACACCTTTCTTAGAGAAGTAGTGGTGACTAGGCATCTGGTACTGGGGCACAGCGACAGACATAAGGTCTCTAAAATCCTGTGTGTCCACTAGGCGGAAAGGCAGCATTTCGGTAGCCAAGAGCTTACAGAGGGATAGAGTCAACCTCTTAGCTTTGTCATGGGTCGCAGGAAATGGCCTTTTATTTGACCACATCTGAGGGACAGAGATCTGGCTGCTGTGTGTAGACGGTGTTGAGTAGGGTATCCCTGGAAAAATGCAGGTTTGTGAGGAAAGTGCAGGCGGAGACATGATGTTGCCTTCATCCAACGTTGGTGCTATCGATGTCTGAGAGAGCTGTACACACTCACTTGTTTCCCCTTCCAAACCAACTGACGAGCTACCAAGCAAACTGCCTGTTGCGGTTACAGTGGTGGAAGTTATGCGTGGAAAACCAGGTGTGACAGCTGTCCCCACAATCCTAGAAGATGAAGAGCGCGCGGATGCACTGTAAGGGGCAGGCCATGGATGTCTCGCTCCGCTAGGCCGCATTGCAGCACGGTGAGCTTCCCACCGGGACCTATGATATTTATTCATGTGACGATTCATGGAAGAAGTTGTCAAACTGCTGAGGTTTTGACCTCTACTAACAGAATCATGACAAATTTTACACATCACATAATTTGGGAGATCTTTTTCTATGTCAAAAAAGGACCAGGCTGGGCAAGGCTTAGAGGGCATGCGACCTGCTGAGCCCCCCCGACTAGTGCTCAGAGGCAGAGTGGTGGCTGATGATGCAGTTGTAGACGTGCTACCAGTGCTCCGACTCTGTCCAGGAAGGCGCAAGGTAACTTCGTCGTCGGTTGCATCCTCCTCCACCGCCTCTGTTGACCTCCTCGAGTGCCTGACTGGGGGTTGACAGTAGGTGGGATCTAGAACTTCATCATCAATTGTTGTGTTTGCACTCCCCTCCCCCTCAGACCGAGCCTCTTCTTGCCCTGACCGAATATTTAAGTTTTCATCCCAATCTGGTATCTGCGTCTCATCGTCATTAGTATGTTCCTCATTGTCTATAACCACAGGTGTTACAGTTTGTGACAAAGGGTCAACATTATGCTCAGAAACTTAGTCCTCACGGCCTAAATCAGATTCACAAAGGTTCTGGGCATTACTGCAGACCATTTCCTTGTCTGTACTCACTGTAGCTTGGGAGCAGACCTCTGATTCCCAGGCTAGAGTGTGACTGAACAGCTCTGCAGACTCAGCCATCTCAGTTCCACCATACTGTGCAGGGCTGATGGAGACTTCAGAGCTGGGAGAAAGCAAGTTTGATTGGGATGACAACTCAGAGGACTGGTGTTTTTTGGATGCGGTACTTGAAGTGGCTGAGAGGGCACTTGTTGGACCACTTGAGATCCATTCAAGCATTTTCCTTTTTTGGCCATCATCTACCTTTTTTCCTGTTGTTCGTGTCCGTAAAAAAGGGAGCACATCGGATTGTCCACGGTAAGTAGTAGACATCTTACTTTTGCTGGTAGATGGTCTATCTTCAGCAGATGATAATGGAGCTTTGCCACCTTCCCCACGGACAAACACTTTTTTTCCTTTTCCACCACGCCTCTTCCCCTTTCCACCAGCATCTGTCATTTTGCCACTCATGTTGATTGCGACAAGATTGTGCACTGAAAATGTGGTAGTAAAAATTGAAAGGTGGTGTAGATTGCAGCGGTGGTCTAGCTTTATTAACAGCAGAATAATAAAGAATAAATATCCCTGACAATGCAACTACGGCCCTTAAACTGGCAGCATAAATTGCTAGTATAATGGCTTAGTTATAATGAGTTTGAGTGTGCAATGCAGGCAGACGTGCTGCAAATATCTTTGCACTAGTGGGACTATACAGAAGTCCAATAGCCACGTTTAGGATGCCAGTAGGTTCACTCAGTGTTTGCTAGTATAATGGCTTAGTTATAATGAGTTTGAGTGTGCAATGCAGGCAGACGTGCTGCAACTATCTTTGCACTACTGGGACTATACAGAAGTCCAATAGCCACGTTTAGGATGCCACTAGGTTCACTCACTGTTTGCTAGTATAATGGCTTAGTTATAATGAGTTTGAGTGTGCAATGCAGCCAGACGTGCTGCAAATATCTGTGCACTACTGGGACTATACAGAAGTCCAATAGCCACGTTTAGGATGCAACTAGGTTCACTCAGTGTTTGCTAGTATAATGGCTTAGTTATAATGAGTTTGAGTGTGCAATGCAGGCAGACGTGCTGCAAATATCTGTGCACTAGTGGGACTATACAGAAGTCCAATAGCCACGTTTAGGATGCCACTAGGTTCACTCAGTGTTTGCTAGTATAATGGCTTAGTTATAATGAGTTGGAGTGTGCAATGCAGGCAGACGTGCTGCAAATATCTGTGCACTAGTGGGACTATACAGAAGTCCAATAGCCACGTTTAGGATGCCACTAGGTTCACTCAGTGTTTGCTAGTATAATGGCTTAGTTATAATGAGTTGGAGTGTGCAATGCAGGCAGACGTGCTGCAAATATCTTTGCACTAGTGGGACTATACAGAAGTCCAATAGCCACGTTTAGGATGCCACTAGATTCACTCAGTGTTTGCTAGTATAATGGCTTAGTTATAATGAGTTGGAGTGTGCAATGCAGGCAGACGTGCTGCAAATATCTTTGCACTACTGGGACTATACAGAAGTCCAATAGCCACGTTTAGGATGCCACTAGGTTCACTCAGTGTTTGCTAGTATAATGGCTTAGTTATAATGAGTTTGAGTGTGCAATGCAGGCAGACGTGCTGCAAATATCTTTGCACTACTGGGACTATACAGAAGTCCAATAGCCACGTTTAGGATGCCACTAGGTTCACTGAGTGTTTGCTAGTATAATGGCTTAGTAACAATGAGTTTGAGTGTGCAATGCAGGCAGACGTGCTGCAAATATCTTTGCACTAGTGGGACTATACAGAAGTCCAATAGCCACGTTTAGGATGCCACTAGGTTCACTCAGTGTTTGCTAGTATAATGACTTAGTAACAATGAGTTGGAGTGTGCAAAGGGCAGGAGGGTACAGTGGCAGGGTTGTGGGTCTCTGGGTAGAGGAAAGGAAGCCTGCCTTTCTATCCCTCCTAATGGGGAAATGCAGCGAGGAAATCCCTGACCTTAGCTACACAGACGCTGTCATCTTGTGTAGCTGTTAAACTCTGTTTTCAGGACCTGTCACCTATGGCTCTGACCCTGCCGGTATGAGCCCTTAAAAGGACTGATAGAAAGTGCTATTCCTAAGCTGTCCAGCGCTGTGTATGGAGTGTAATACAGCTGTATCGGCGATAGTAGCTGCGCCAGTGATGTTTGACACCAAGGACGCAGAAGAGATAATGGTGTCCGGACGGGCAGATACTCGTTTTTATAATGCAGGGACATGTGACATGGACATCCTATCACACATGCCGTTGCTTCTCTGGCTAAAAGTCCACTTAGCTGTGTGTGTGTCTGGGATTGGCTGACATGCTGGCCCTCCCCACTACACGCGCGCGCTTAGGGAAGGAAGACAAGGAAAAAAAAAAAATGGCGATCGCCATTATACATACAGCAGTGATCTGAATGCGCTGTTCGCGCACACTATACACTGAAATGTCATAATAGTGTGAGTCACAGAGTGACTTACACTATTACAGCGGAAAGCTAGCTAGGAATTAGCTGTTTTTTTTGCTGCTAGAACCGTTCTCGAACGTATCTAGAACTATCGAGCTTTTGCAAAAAAGCTCGAGTTCTAGTTCGATCTAGAACAGCTTTCAAAAAAGGGCTGGATGATTTCCTCAGTACACACAACATTGTTGGTTATAATTGACTTTGTGACCAAATGTATAACTGGTGGAGGAAGGTTGAACTAGATGGACCTAGGTCTTTTTCAACCTTAGTAACTATGTAACTATGTAACTATGAGGTAGGTGGAGCCGAGCGGGTCCTTGTGTGCGGGCGGCGGAGTGCGAGGTGGGTGGAGCCGAGCAGGGCCATGTGTGCAGGCGGCAGAGTGCGAGGTGGGTGGAGCCGAGCAGGACCATGTGTGCGTGCGGTGTGGGTGGAGCCGAGTGGGTTCATGTGTGCGGGCGGCGGAGTGCGAGGTGGGTGGAGCCGAGCGGGGCCATGTGTGTGGGCGGCGGAGTGCGTGGTGGGTGGAGCCGAGTGGGGCCATGTGTGCGGGCGGCGGAGTGCGAGGTGGGTGGAGCCGAGCAGGGCCATGTGGCGGCTGAGGATATCAGTGCCGGCGACTGCATGGCTGGGGACAGGTGAGTGTGAGTGTGTGTGTGTACATGCCGAGTGCAAAAGGGGGCAGAGCTGAGCAGTGAAGTGTCGGCTCCCTGCACACGTAGCCAGGGTAAATATCGGGTTACTAAGCAAAGCGCTTTGCTTGGATACCCGATATTTACCCTGGTTACCAGCTTACCGCAGGCTTCCAGCGATGGCTCCCTGCACACTGTAGCTGTAAAAAGCCACGCTTTTGGTGATCGAACCGTTCTCGAACGTAACTCCAACTGTCGAACTTTTAGCAAAAAGCTCGAGCTCGAAACCCCCCCAAAATCACTCAAACATGAAATTGGCGAACCTCGAACATCGCTCAACTCTAATGGCAAGCGCTGCATCAACTGGCCTATCCTCCTTTTACTCCACCTCATGAGGAGAAAAGCATCTACATCGATGCCCAAAATCTTTATCAGTTGGATCCGGGGCCGGATGAAGGAAGGTTTGAACACAATCCAGACTCTTGTTACCAGATGCTAATGTTGCGGACGGGGGCCAGATCACTACAAGGGGGTGCTCGGATCTGGGTTCGTCACTGTGGCTCGAGTGGCAGCCGTCCGTTCTCACAACCGTAGAAAGGGTGTATTTACAGGGGAAAAGTTTGTAAGTGACGCCACCCGTGAGTTGTGGTGAGAGTTGGTAGCACCGCCGCTGCCTGGATATGGAACGCCCGGGTCTGATGGAGTGGGGCAGCAGGATGGTATCCCCTCCACGGGTAGGGAAGGTGTAGTCCCGGGGCCCAGGTGAATGGGGAAATGTGCTGCGGAGAGTGTCATGCAGGGCTGGACCGGGCAAGAATGGTGTACTTACAGTTCCAAGAAAATTTACACAGTCCAGTAGTAAACCAAATTGCCAGTGACCGGTAACCTCCGGCGGTTGTATTCGTTTCCCACACCCTGGTACAGCAAACAGGGGTCCCTACTTCCTGCACTCAGTGTTTGTGTCTTCAACAGGTCAACTCCACCTGAAACAGGAAAGTCCACTCCAGGTAACTTTGTATGTTGGGAGCTGTGGCCGTGAAATCTGACCCTTAGAATCAGTGTGGGTTCTGGCAGACACCCTATCCCCGCATTAGGCTTCCGTTTCGCTCTCTGGGCTTGCTGGTGGGACAAGGCATAGAATCTTGTCCTTGGCTGGCTAATTGACAAGGGGCTTGAAACCTTCCTCGCCCTAGGGTCCAGGCACCCCATCTGTTCACAGCCTCCGGACCATAGTCACGCTGTCAGCACCGGCGGGCTACAACCCTGCCCTGGTCCACTTAAGGTCTCCCGCGACTGCATCTCTGTCACCTGTGGTCCTGTTTGCCGTCTGCCACCTAGTCAGTAGTCTGGTAGTCCAGGGGCCCCAACCCCTCACTCCACTGTCACTCCTCACTCCTTTCACTTCAACTTCAACTCTCAAACTAGACTCAGCTTGACTCGACTGATGTGTTCCCTCCTCTGACACCTCAAGACCCCTAGGTGGGCGCTCCCATCCACCTGGTCCTGCCCACTGGTGTGTCCCTATTGTCATGGGGGGAGTGACTAGGCTTTACTGGCTGGTTTTATGTACCTGGGTGTGGGTTGGTGGTATGCCAAAGAGGATGGAGTCCTGCACCTGGAAGATCTGTGCAGTCTCTGTGACAACCGGGTTTTGCCATGGCGTCACACGGGGTGGAGGTGTTCAAGATGAGACTCAGATACCTGAGGTGCACACATACTGTATTGTGTTGTCAGGTTAGTAAGAGGATGAGGGTGACTGTCAGGGCAAAGAGTGGGACAACAGAGAGGTTGAGGATGAGGTTACTGATGCCACTTGGTGTGAACCCAGAGGCACACAGCTGAGGAAGGAGGAGGAGGAAGATGAGGAGGTTACATTGCGGCTTTCCATACAGGCACAGAGTGATGCAGCCACAAGAAGCACTGCATACTCAATAAAAACCCTGTCTGTGGCCAGCAGCAGTCATGGGTCTGTAGTACACATGGGCAGCAAGGGTTGTGTCGCGGGCGGCGGGGCGCTGCGCTCGCTAATGCTCGGGTCCGGTGGCTCGAGCGGTGGGCCAGATCCGGGGACTCGAGTGGCGCTCCTCGCCCGTGAGTGAAAGGGGGGAATGATTGGTTTGGGGAGATTGTCCGTGACGCCACCCACGGTTTGTGGTGATGGTGGCACCACCGCTGCCGGTGATGGGGATCCCGGGAGAGATGACAGGAGGCAGCGAGGATGTTATCCCCTCCGTGGGTAGGGTGGTTGGTGCTCCCGGGGCCCGATGGTGTGACGGGGAGGCTTGACTGGTGGGGTGCAGGGTTGCAGGGACAGCGCGGCGCGGTGCCGGACGGCACTGGTGTACTCACTCAGATAGTCAATGACAGAGTCTCTGGTAAACCAAACGGCTGGATGGACGGGTCCCGCAGCCGGCTGCAGTGCTGATGTTGTGCGCTCCCCGGACGGCTGTTGGTGGCTGTCTTTCCCTGCACCTGTGTACTCTGTTGACTCCGATGGTTCCCCACATGGTAGTCCGCTCCCCGGTGTATAGGTACCGTAGGAGCCCTTTTGCCTGCAGGCGCTGGCCCTTGGATCTCTAGCCTGTGGCGGTGGCTGTATAGCCTCACGGTGTGAGCGGTTGCCTTCTGACGGGACTTGGGTAGTTAGGAAACCCCTGGGGTTCCTGTCACTCTTGGATTTGACTATCAACGGCGGCTCCAAGCCTGGTCGGGGTTCGATGGCCCTGCCTGTGTGCTTAACTTCACTCCGGTCCCCGGTTTGGTACCGGTGGGCCACCGCCCAGCCCCGGTCCTACGGTTCTGCGGAGATCCATCACTCATGCAGGCAGCCACCACCATCTGCCAACCTTGCTGTAGGTGCCTGGGCTCCGACCCAGACACCGCAGTAGTTTACTCTTCTCACTTTCACCTCCAAACTGAAACTGCTCTCCTTTCCTGCCTCCAGGACTGTGAACTCCTCAATGGGCGGGGCCAACTGCCTGGCTCCGCCCCACCTGGTGTGGACATCAGCCCCTGGAGGGAGGCAACAAGGATTTTTGTTTGACTGCTGTAACTGCCTAGGGTGGGGGGGGTGTTTATGTTGTTGCAGTCTGTGACCCCTGGCTAGTCCAGGGTGTCACAGTTGCATAGTCTGGGCCTTTTTAGAGACCACAAAGGATGACCCAGCTTACGTAATTTGGCAACTTTGTAATTGATGACTCAATAGAGACAGAAATTCCTATAATTTGGCTACTACATGCATGAAACGGCACATGCACATGCAACATGCATTAGCCTGGGAATCTTACTGCACTAAAACACGGCCTAGCAGGCCTCCCCAACCACCAGTCATTCCAATAATCGCATCTCCTGCTTATTCCTCCTCCATCATCTTTGAAAGTGATTTCACACAGGTCTTCGGCCGCAGAACCTCCACTTGTTTACCTGCTACTGAAACGCTTGCGCTGGGGTTTGCAGGCTCGCACGGTCACCAGGCTGGTTGTATTCAGGGTCAGGCGAGTGAGTGGCCCGACCCGGCTTCCGTGACCCCGGCGGGTTTCAATAAAAGGGAAAGTCCGACAGTCAGTCCGTTGTGACAAGGGGGGTGGAAGGAGGGTACGTGGTTCCTGGGGAGCTTGCAATCGCTCACAGCGGCCACTGAGATCTTGGCCTCCTCTGCCACTGCTCTTCCCCAGGGAACTGTACGGAACAGGGACGGGGGATGCTAGCAGCGCCACCCGTGGTATGCGGCCAGGTGTTCAGCCGCCGCTGCACAGTCTCTCTCCGGGGCAGGTGTTACAAGCAGCCAGATGGAATCGCTCCCCACAGGTGGAGCGGGGGAGCCCCGGGAGGTTAATGAGACCCAGGGCAACAGTCCTCAGGGACACCGGGGGCACAGGGCGGCGGCATTACTCACGCCAGTCACGGAGTGCGGGTTCCAGTTTCTCTTTATTTTAAAGTCCGTTCCACATCACATCCTGGTGCTGGTCCTCACCGCCTGTAGCCTCTGGTCGGTCCCGGGCAGGTAAGAGGAAGGGTCCGGTGGAGTGATCTGGGGGTCCCTCTCTTTTGGTGCGTTAATGCTATCCCCGTGGCATCGAGCATCTTGGGGACCCGCCGCCATTCTGTCTCTCTCTTCCCGGTAGCGCACAACACCAACCGCCACCAGGTACAACACTCTCCAAAGATCCCAAGTCCTCAGCTCCATTCCCTTCCTCAGATGTTGTCAGCCCTGGTCTCGATGCATCTCCACAGCAGGAGCTCTCAGCCTCAGGTGTGTGCTCTATCACAGCCTGTCTCGTTCTGACAAAACTTTGTCTGCTCTGCACTTCACTCCTCATTTCAGGCCCCCCTCCCATCAGGTTGTCATGGGGACCTGCACACTTGCTGGTTAAGGAGACAGGATGAGTCATGCAGGCTAAAACTACATGCTGAAGAATTTTTAACTCCTTTCTGCCAGTGTATGTGTGTGTGGACTCTTCTCCTCCTGCCCGGGAAAAATGGGGTAACATTTAATACCCTGTAACGACCCGGTTGCAGGGGCGTTACACTACAGTCGGGGTAAATGAGAGCCCATTAGCTGTAACGGAAGTTGACACGCCTGCTGTTTTTGACCAATCTCAGATACTGAGCATACCATATCTTTCTCAATCCACCAAAATAAAAAAAAATAAAAAAAAAGTTTGTCATGTACAACTTCCTTCACTCTCTCTCAGCACAACAGCCAACTCTCGGTCCCACAGTTGTGGTCACGTAAAAGATTATTTCCTCCTACATATGCCAAAGCTAAGTGCTTGATGTCACCATATCCAATCTGTTGGCCACAGAAATGCATCCTCTCTGCTTACTGGAGAGAGACTGTTTCCAAAAGCTGATGGCCATCGCAGTCTCGCAATACTAGTTGCCCAATCGCCATTACTTCTCTAATAAAGCTGTGCCTGCACTACTCCAGCATGTTGCAGACAACATTATTATTATTATTTATTATTATAGCACCATTTCTTCCATGGCGCTTTACATATGAAAAATGATAACAGAGAATAAACGGGAAATGGGTTGTAAATCCGCGCCAAGGACTCAGAAGATTCAACGGAGATTTATGCATCAAATCTGCTGGGACTTGGAGGTGTGCTCTGACTGAGCAAATGTGAAGACTGCGCCTTTTTCTTAATATTTAATTTTTTTATATATAAAAAGAAAAATATAATCAGAGCACACCAAGTCCCAGCAGATTTGATGTTCCTTGCTTGCTGTCCTGACGAAGGGAGCTGTGACTCCTGAAACGCGTAGACATGTGCATGCCAATAAAAGAAGCATAAATCTCCGTTGAATCTTCTGAGTCCTTGGCGCGGATTTACAACCCGTTTCCCGTTTATTCTCTGTTATCAGCCAAATTTGGGACTGCTGCCGGACTTGGATTCTTATATGCGTGCATAGTGGTTGTGACTGGCACAACCATTATAGGTGAGTGTAACACTTTTTTTCACCTTTCCATCACCTGGGTAAGACCCTATTGCGCTTTCTTTTCCACAGCCCTTTTACATATGAAAAATGGGTATACGTAATAAAACAAATAAAAAAGTCATGAACAATACAAGCCACACACTGGTACAGGAGGGTAGAGGACTCTAACCTGAGGGCTCACAGTCTAAAAGGGATGGGTGAGGATACAGTAGGTAAGGGTTGAACTGGTCATGCAGTGGTATAGTGGACAGAGGGCTATTATAGGTTGTATTCTTGTTGGAAAAGGTAGGTCTTCAGGTTCCTTTTTAAGGTTTCAACGGTAGGTGAGAGTTTGATATGGTGTAGTAGAGAGTTACAGAGTATGGGGAATGCACAGGAGAAATGTATGTGATTGTAGAAAGAGGAGATTAGAAGGGAGTAGAGAAGGAGATGTTGTGCGGATTAGTGGTTGCCTGCAGGTAGGTAATGGGAAACTAGGTCACAGATGTACAGGTGAAACAAGAAGTTTACATACATTATCTAAAAAGATACATATGCATGTTTTTCTCATTATCTGACATGAAATCAGAATAAGCCTTTCCATTTTAGGTCAATTAGGATTACCACAATTATTTACATTTGCCAAATGCTAGAATAATGAGAGAATGTTTTTAAGGCATTTTTATTACTTTCAACAAAATCAAAAGTTTACATACATTTCATTAGTGTTTGGTACTATGGCCCATAAACTGTACAGTATGTCTTGGGTGAACCATTTTGGATAACCTTTCACAAGCTTCTCACAATAGCTGGTAGAAATTTGGGCCCATTCCTCCTGACAGAACTAGTGTAACTGAGCCATATTTGTAGATCGCCTTGCTCACACTTGCCTTTTCAGCTTTGCCTATATATTTTCAATTGAATTGAGATCAGAGATCTGTGATGGCCTCTCCAAAACATTGACTTTGGTATCCTTATGACACTTTGTAATCAGTTTGGCAGTATGCTTCGGGTCATTCTCCATTTGGTAGACCCATTTATGCCCAAGCTTTAAGTTGCTGGCTGATGTCTTGAGAAGTTGCTTAATTATTGCCACATAATCTTCTTTCCTCATGATGCCATCTATTTTGTGAAACGTACCTGTCCCCCCCCCCTACAGCAAAACAACCCCACAGCATAATGTTGCCACCACCATGTTTCACAGTTGGGATGATGTTCTTAGGCTTCAAAGATTCTCCCTCTTTCATTCAATCCTAAAGATGGTCATTATGGCCAAACAGTTCAATTTTAGTTTCTTCAGACCACAGGACGTCTCCAGAAACTAAGATTTTTGTTCCTGTGTGCATTTGCAAACATTAATTTGACTTTTTTAGGTTTCTTTTGGCGCAATGGCTTCTTCCTATCAGAGTGGCCACTGTAGCCACGTATTATTGGTGGACTATAAAAAAAATTGTTAGTGCAGTGTACACACTGCATGTTGGCAATTGTAATTGCCTTTGGAAAAATTTCAATAGACCGCTTTGGTTTTAGCCACTGTAGCCGTGTATTATTGGTGGTCTATAAGGCTGATCAAATCTGCCAAAATCTGAGACCGGCGGATCCCTGCCGTATTGAAAAAAAACCCCGGATCCACTCTGGATTCCAGTGCCCATAAAATTCTTTGGGGACCAGAATTCGGAGATTAAAAACGTTTGTGGAAGGGATACGGGGGGTATTAGCGCATGCGGTGTACTCACGCGAGGCTGTGTCATGGCAGCCAACTCCTTCCGGGTCACGCTTTTCCTTTCCGGAGCTGACAATTCAATATTCATTGTTTTGCCCGCCCACCAGCGCGTGTAATTGGTTACAGCTAGATGCTCTCCCACCCTGAGTGGCAGCGTGTCAGCTGACTGCAACCAATCACAGGCAGCAGGACGGCCGGTGGGCGGGGAAAGCAGTGCAAGTGTGTGCGGGTCAGTATGGTAAACGTGCATGTCTTTCAGAAACACATGCACGCTCCTGTCAGAAGTGTGCGGCTGTGGCAGTGATGCGCTGTCAGACTCGTACAAGTCTGACATGACATCAACCGGCACAGCCTGCGCTGTCTGAGCATGAGAGTGCATCTGTTTCTGTGTACATACAGGCTCCTGTCAGAAGTATGCGGCTGTGCCGGTGATGCGATGTCAGACTCGTGCAAGCCTGACATGACATCAGCCGGCACAGCCTGCGCTCTCTGAACATGAGCGTGCATGTACACAGAAAAACATGCACGCTCTTGTCAGAACTGTGCGCGGCTGTGTCGGTGATGCATCTTTTTTTTTTTTTTATTTAAATAAAGTGGATGCAAGACCTGGAAGTAGTGTGTCGCCATGACACCGAGTCTCGGTAAGTATGAAACGCTGTTTTATTCCTGCTTTTAATTATTTTTCAATTATTTTACCCAGTGCCAGATCTGGATTGTGCACCCGGAATTCTGGATGCAGATCCAGCAGCCGCAAATCTTTGAAACCACGTGGATCCGGACTTTTACAGTTCGTATCCGCTCAGCCCTAGTGGTCTATAAATACATTGTTATTGCAGTGTACAAACTGCATGTTGGCAATTGTAATTGCCTTTAGAAAAATTTTAAAAGACAGCTCTGGTTTTAGACACTGTAGCCACATATTATTGGTGGTCTAAAGGGATGGGCAAACCCAAACTGTAAAGTTCAGGGCTCGTACCGAACACATAGTGATTGTGCACAAGGTCCCGAACTCGAGCTTTGTGTTACCATTTGGGTCCAGTTCGGGTCCAGTGGCTGTAAAAAAACCCTCCGAAATAGTCCAAAGGCGAGCATTTCTTCAGCTATGTTACATTTGTAGGAGGAGACAAACAGAGGTCTGCTCAAACAGAAGAGCAGGCACAGTCTGCTGTGCACCCTAGTAACCTCCACTGACTGCAGGACCTTCCATGACTTCATAGCCATGTGACCAGTCTGGTGTGAATGTTGTTGTGACGTCACTGCAACACTGCCGAAAGTGAGCGCTTGTCGGCAGTGAAATTGGTGATGTCAGCGCCCTCTCTGCCCACAAACGCTCACTTTACGGCAGTGTTGCAATGACATCAGTCGAGGTTAGTTACCAAGGAGCACCGGCTTCCGCTGTGCACGGTGAAGTCTCTGACAGCTCTCAGCTGAGTCTGTGTGAGCAGACCTGTGTGTTTATCTCCTCACACAGATGTAGGAGAGCTGAAGATGCTCGCCTACTTTTGGACTACATCAGAGAGGCTTTTTTGGTAATAAAGATGGAGTCCTATATGCATACCTCCCAACCGTCCCGGATACAGCGGGACTCTCACGCTTTTGAGCCTTTGATCCTGAGTAGAGTTGAGCGCGGTTCTGGGTTCGTGGTTCTCCAGTTCGCGGCTCGAGTGATTTTGGGGGCTGTTCTAGATCGAACTAGAACTCGAGCTTTTTTGCAAAAGCTTGATAGTTCTAGATACGTTCGAGAACGGTTCTAGCAGCAAAAAAAACAGCTAATTCCTAGCTGGCTTTCCGCTGTAATAGTGTAAGTCACTCTGTGACTCACACTATTATGACATTTCAGTGTATAGTGTGCGGGAACAGCGCATTCAGATCACTGCTGTATGTATAATGGCGATCGCCATTTTTTTTTTCCTTGTCTTCCTTCCCTAAGCGCGCGCGTTGTAAAATAGTGAGTTTATGGAGATTTGATTCATAAACTTGAATACATATATTCATAAAATATATGTATTTTGCCCATGCCTTTAAGAGTGACTTTGTGAATGTTGAATCTGCTAACCAAGGGTTTGACAAGGTAGAACCAAAGCCATCTGCTATCGTTTGTCAAAGCTTTCAGCATACTGCTATATTCTGTTTGGAATTTGGGCTAAGAACTGAAATTAGCTTTGAGAATCTTCTTTCTGTTACACTAGGGTCAAAGTTCAGCGAGCTTCAAAAGAGTTATATATATGTTGAAGTGGTTTAGTTTTACAAGTCTCCACTGCGCAAGACACTTATTAAGCAGAAATAAGAATACGTGATATGACATAAGCTGGAACTAAAAAAGGATAGTTAGTTCTTGTAACACCATGTAAAGAGATAAGTAGAATCAGGAGGTGGGGTTTGGATTATAAAAGCAGACCACACTTCAAAGGGTCAGGAGAAGGAGGAGGAAGAAGGGAGGACCAGACGATCCAGAGAGAGAGAGACGGCTTACAACATCACAGCTATGTAAGACAAATGAACTGTTTTTTTCTCTACTTATCTGTCTATCCATCTATTAACTCAAGCCAAGACAGTAACTTCTCTGCAATGACAGTAACTTCAACTTTAATCTGAATAAATCCATAATATGTTTTTGCACCTATTTTGCTCCAATCATTAATATACTGGCTTTGCATATGTCACGTCATACTGTATTTTTAACATATTTGGCGAGCATCAGCCTGAATGATTGAGAGGCACAGCTGTTTTCTGTGCGTGGTGATTTTTTTTTTTTTTTCTCTTTCACGCTGCCTTTTGCTGGAAGACTTTTTTCTCACGTCATTCCCTGCCCTTTGTCCGAGAAGGGGGGTCTGTGAGTTCTGTGAGTAATCTCTGGCCAAGCCTGCAGGCAACGACGATACACTGTGTCTACATCACGAACCTTAGTGAGGTTTAACGTGACAAGCTGCACGGAGGTCGTATGTGTCAAAGCCTTGACGGACATCTGAGGACTTCCAATTATATGACGATCTATCCATAGACGATTGGAGCCATTCCAGGACCATCAATCCATAGACGATTGGAGCCATTCCAGGACCATCGATCCATAGACGATTGGAGCCATTCCAGGACAACGCATCACATATTGGTGAGAAATGGATTTTATTCATGATTATTCTAGTAACAGTAATGTAGTGTATTCTTTTGACCAGAGGCACACTGACGCACAGTTATGGTCAAATCTGTACCGGCAATGTGAACTTGAGAATACTAAGTTAGATAAGAAGTTTTTTACTGTGAAACGGTTACAGAAAAAGATACAGAATGTATTGGGTATGGTATACACTTACAACTCCATGGTGGGTGGGGCACAGCCATATGCACACACCATCTGTATGGTGACTGATACACCCATTACAACAGATACACCCAATACAACAGATACACACATCACAGATGCAGAAACAACAGATTGTCCAAATTGTTCGATATTAGCAGAACATATCGAACATCTGGAGGATCAGTTGGAAACAAGAGCAGATTTAATATCAAAATTACGGAAAGATATTAAATATGTATCTGTTAATACGAGACAGAACAAGACAGATGCTTCCCAGTCACCTGCCTCAGGTTCAGACATACCGGACGGGCTGAATACGGCCGAGGACGAGAGTCTGAATGAGGAGGAACTTCGGAAAAAGAAGTTACATGATAAGGCAGCCCGTCTTAACATAAAAATCCATGACCAATTAATGAAAATCATTAAAGACATACCCAAATATGATGATAAAATGGACGCCTTCCATAATGCGGACATTTTTGAGTCACATTCAGATAAATAGAATCTAACGAATGAACAGAGAAACAAGATTTTCAGGGTATGGCTTCCCTCCCACATGGCAAAAAGGTTACAAGCAACACCTAGGCCAAACGAACACGATGACCTGATCCATGACACAAAGGAAGATAGGCTGAGACAGTTAATTCTCTTTACCACAGGAGAGTCTACCCCAACAGTCGAATTGTTAGAAAACCTTAAAACACACATACAGGAGGATCCATTTGTCTTTTTAGTGAAATTCGAACAAGGGTATCGTTTGATAATGGAAATCGGACCTGATCAAGAACCGCCATCCATGGTCAAGGCCTTTGTTAAAAAGTTTAAATATTTGGACCCTGCTTCATTCGAAATAGCTTCTAGGATGGAAAGTCTACAAGAGGCCACGTCATTTATTGATAGAATACGTAGACGAATGAAGCAAAATCAGGTAAAGTCAAAAATAGCCATGATAGAGGGGAACACTGACACATTAGTATCCCAGGAAAAACAGATCAAAAACAAAAGACCGGTGTTGAATTCTAAAAACAAGAATTCAGGGGGGGGTAACAGAAAGAGCACAATTCAATGCTTTTTCTGCGGCCAACCCGGACATCTGAAGTGGGAATGCAAGAAATTCCTGAGGGCGGGAGTTGAGGAAAGGCTGGGTAAAGAAAATGGACTGATGCCAAACACATCCAGTGCACCTCCCTGATCTTCAGCACCTCCAGCTTCATACACGCCCACTCATACTGACAACAGAAATAACCAATCACCATATGCACCTCTGACCAGACAAATTAGGGAAATGACCATACAGGGATTGGATGGAAGGAGCAAGACACCTGCTGCTCTTCTCCCTTCTCCATCCTCCTGACTAGCAAAGCCGGTCCCCAGGCTGCATCCACTGGAATTTGTTACTCGAGTTTCAATGGATAGCTGTGGTCGACCATTTTTAAAGGTAAATCTTGAAGGTCAGGATGTAACATTTCTCCTTGATACAGGTGCGCAATTGAGTGTCACAAATGTTGATTTACATTTAAAGCCAGATTCCCCTGTATGTACAATTGTTGGTTTCAGTGGTAAAAATGGAACAAAGGTGACATTAGCGCAGGATGTTTCTTTGGAAATACCTGGTTTTTTGAAAACGAAAATGGATATTTGGTGTTGTCAGGATACTGAGAATATAATTGGCACTGATTTTATGGAGAAGCATGGCTGGATAATTGATTTGGGTAACAAAACAGTTTGGAAAGACTCTAACGGTTGTAAGGCGGTAGTTATTGATCCAAATGAATATAGTCATGTCGGGACCATTTGTTTGACCGATGTAGTTTCAGCAGATCATTTGTGGCCTGAAACTGGTGGTGATGAAGTATTGACTGAGTTAGTACAGCGGTTTCCTTCTTTATGGGCTCAGTACAGGAATGAGGTTGGAACTATGAAAGACGTGATTGTTAAAATTGAAGGCCGAGACCCGCCTCCACAGCGTCAGTATAATTTGCCTCCGGAGTCAGTTGCTCCGATGTCTAAGATTATACAGGAATTGTTGGCTAAAGGTGTCATACGTAAGGCAAATTCTGTTTGTAACAATCCATTGTGGTGTGTTCTGAAAAGCGATGGTAGCTATCGGATGTTATTGGACTTGAGGATGTTCAATAAGTTTACTCCCAATGTTGCACCGATTGTAGCTGATACACATGACATGATGTCGAGATTGGATGCAAAGGCAAGGTATTTCTCAGTATTGTATATCAGTAATGGTTTCTTCAGTATACCGATTGAGAAAAGTTGTCAATATAAGCTTGCATTCAACCACCTGGATCAACAATTCGTATGTTGTCGTCTTCCTCAGGGCGCAAGTATGTCGCCAAGCATTTTTCATCAGGCGCTAGCGAACGTTTTGTCGAAATTTTCTCGTCCGGAATGTTTATTGCAATATGTGGACGATATCTTGTTGAGTACGGAGAATGAGGAGTTGCACGTGACGTTACTTGCAGAATTGTTTGAGCTGCTGCATGATGCAGGTTTAAAACAGAATACCAAAAAGGTCAAGCTGATGCAGACTGAGGTCAGGTTTTTAGGAGTTTTGCTAAATCCAGGTACACGGCGACCCCTACAGGACAGAATAGAGGCAATTGCATCTCTTCCAATTCCAACATCACACAATGCACTAAGACATTTTTTAGGACTTGTAAATTACTCAAGGGATTTCATTGAAAATTTTGCTGACAAAGCCAGACCTTTGTATGATCTTTTAAAAGGTGACAATGATGATTATTTTGGTCCCTGGAGTGTTGAACAGGAAAAAGCCTTCACACAATTGAAACATGATCTACAACACGCACCTGCGTTAAGTATGGTGGAAAGGAACACACCTTTTGCGCTTCAAGCACACACTTCAGAGACAAGTATCTCTGTGGTTTTGCTGCAGCTGCAAGGGGGGAATGGAGAATCTTGGGTTACTTCTCTAAGCTTCTCTCACCTGTTGAGAGGGGGTTTGAGGTGTGCGCAAGACACCTGGTGGGAGTGTATTTTGCGATAAAAATCTCTCAACACATCATCGGGTTCCAAAAGGTTATTCTCCAAACGCCACATTCCACACTGAAACTTCTCTTTGAGAAAAATATCCCAGGTGTGTCAAATCAGAGATTTGCCCATTGGTTGCTCTCATTGTCTCCAAATCAAATTGAGGTAGATTATAAGGCCAAATATGTTCTTCCTCAATTGATGCAGTATGAAGGACAAACCCATGATTGCATAGAAACGTTCCATGAACCAAGTCCATCTCTCTTCAGATGACAGTCGGAAGACGCAGATGAACCTGTGTTTGTAGACGGTTCTAGATTTTTTCTGGAAGGACACTATCACACAGGATATGGAATTTTCTATTCCAAGCGAGGACAAGTGGTAAAACACAAGTTACCGAGTCATTTCTCAGCTCAAAGGGCAGAGATAGAAGCGGTAAGAATGGTCCTACAGCTGAATGAAGCTGATGATCAAACTCCAATGGTAATTTACAGTGATAGCTCCTATGTTGTCAGATCCCTAACCGATTACCTGCCTGTTTGGGAAAGGAGAGGCTACGTGGATTCATCCAACAAAGCCTTGGTGCATCGCGATACGCTAGAATCAATTTTTGAGATGGCATCTAGGGCCCCAAATAGATTTGCTATAGTGAAAGTCGCTGCACATCAAAGATCTGATGATGAGTTATCTGTAGGAAATGCAACCGCAGATGCTCTAGCCAAAGAAGCTGCCCTGATAGGAGAGGAAGTGTTTGACTCTGAACCTTCTGAGAATTCAGCGGTTCAAAGAGCAGATACATACATACCTTCATTTGCATAAGAACAGAGAAAAGATCCTTCTCTTGTTACTTCTCAGGATGATCCAAAACCTCCTTTTATCTGTGAAAATGGGGTTTTGTGTCACAATTCAAATGGAGAATTGCGTCCAGTTGTACCAAAACATCTACAGGTAGAATTCACTCGATACAACCATGAGAGTTTAGGTCACTTGGGACAACAGAAATTGTTAGTCATTCTCAAGGAGAAATTTTATTGGGAAAAAATGGACGAAACTGTTCAAAGTGTTGTACTATCATGTCTCATTTGTGCCCAAATAAATCCAAGACCTAAAGGACAGAAGCCACCACTTCTACGAATCGCACCTGCAGATGGTCCATGGTCTACACTGCAGATAGACTATATTGGTCCTTTACCCTCAGGTAAACATGGTCTCAGGTATGCATTGATTGTGGTAGATGTGTTCTCAAAATGGGTAGAAATATTACCTGTTAGGAAAGATGATGCTTTGTCCACAGCAAGGGAATTGGTACAACATGTCTTTTGTACTTGGGGGATCCCAAGGATGATTACCTCCGATCGAGGAAGTCATTTCACAGGTAAAATCATGAAAACTGCTAGTGCTATTCTAGGGGCACGACAGCAATTTCATGTCCCCTATCATCCACAATCTGCGGGAATTGTGGAAAGAATGAATAGGACAATCAAGTCCAGAATTGCAAAGATGCTTTTGGACAAAGGTAACACTTGGGTTGACAAGGTACCTTTCATACTCATGAGTATAAGAGGTTCAATCTCTTCTACAACTCAATTCACTCCGTTTGAGTTGATGACGGGAAGAAAAATGCCATTGTGGTTTCCACATGAGCCATTTTTATCCACTCAACAAAAAGATGCTATCTCAAGGTCCCAATGGTTGAGATCGCTGCAGGAGAACCTGGAAGCGATTCTGCCATATGCGGCATCGAGAATGCAGAAAATGGAGCCACCCTATGAGTCCAAATTCAAGAAAGGTGCTCTAGTGATGATCAAAACCTTTCGCAAGAGTGGTCCATGGGAGTGTAATTGGGAAGGTCCTTTTGAAGTCCTTGAGACTATGGGACAAGTCATGATTCTTGTGCACCGAGTGTCAAATGTGGTAAAAAAGACCCGGAAAACACAAAAAGTGTGGGTTCACGTTGACCAGTGCAAAATATTTGTGACAAAATAATGATACTGCATTTCTTTCCAGGAAGAAATGGATTCCTATACGAACTGGAATAAAGAACCTAAAGACTGTGAAGGAAAGATGACATCAAGCCTTCTGGAGAAAGAACATCTTCCCAAGCTCAAGACAAGCTTCTATGTGATGGGATCTACTTTCCTGCTGCTTTGCTTTATTTCCGTCATTGTCTACATGTTACATCAAGGAACAATCGCCAATGATGTGAATGAGCGGACTAGAGAGATTCAACATTCTCGAAGACCGAGAGGATCAGAGACATTGAACTTACTGACAGAGAACATCACGAATGATTCTGTGGAGATAACAGGAAATATCTGCATGGGATATGGAACAAAATGTTGCATTGAATTACATTTCGTACACGACACAGACATAATATTACATGCTATTGCAGGACCTAAAACTAGATTCACACAATTACAAGGAGAATATGTACACAATAATAAAACGGGTACATGGGAATGTTCTCCTACAGATGTACTATACTGGAACATAGAGATCAGAGGTGATGAACCTGCTGTATGGTCCGGTGATATTACAAATGACATGATTGCAAGGGGAAAGTTTGGAAGATCCAAAACAGAAATTTTGTTAAAAACTCAGGTTTTTGGGAAAATTCTGGATCCTTCTTTACTCTCCATTACAGAAGGAGATAAAGATTGGGTTAAAACATGGAATTTCCAGATAACACAGGAACCTGTGCAAGTTCAGGTATCTGTAGTGTTTACCGTTACTAACACTATAGTTCCGGAAATAAGGGTTTCACCACAGACAGTACATAACAAAGAAAATACATTACCCATAATGTTAAAATGTAACACAAGGTTGAAATTGCCTTCTGAGTCTTTGTTGACATGGACCAAAAATTCATCATTTTTGGGAAGTTTTTTAAACAGTCCAACTAATGTCATCCACAGAGGTCAGATTGGTAATATCAGATGGATGGATGATAATTTCATTTTTTCCATAGAAAATCCATCTTCCAGGGACTCTGGAATTTACCAGTGTTGCGTGGAAACAAAGACACATTACAGACATTGTAAAGACGTTAGTGTGAATATTTGGTCAGCAGCAGATAGTGCATGCACAAACACGAGGTTCATGCCATCTACTCCTTTCCAAATTAATCAATTTCAGTCTAAGTCCTTATTAAGGGATGGAGAATTTATGACAATGGTATGGACTTTTAATATGTCTCATTGGAAGATCTCTACCAGGTTTCCTCAGTGTCAATCACATCTCATAAACATGGAGATGGGGATAGAACAATGGTTTGGGAAAAGAACAACTCAGACTAGGAGTAAGAGAGGAGCGTTAGAAGGAATTCTGGGAGGAGTTGGGACAGTGGGAAGTCTGACTAATGCCATGAATATACAGACACTTAAGTCAGATTTGGATAATATTGGTTTTATTGGAGGTAAAGGTGTAAAGGTTCAGAAGAGTTTGAATCAACTTCTTGAAAAGATGGTAATGAATACAGCTGCTGTACTAGGGTCTTCCGTGTCACATCTACAGGATGCTACATTAGCTCTCGTGGAAAGCACACACACACACAAGTAGCTAAAGCGTGCCTGGAGATACAGGTAGAGTATTCTTCTAATATGAAGCTGATTGCACAAGCTTTACAGAGTGGAATTACTCCACTGGGAATACTGCGAAATTTACCTGTAGAGTATGATTTTGCATTGAATCATACGGATTTGTGGGTAAATAAGTGGTTAGGATGTGAACGACACATTTGTGTTGGCACATCGCTAATCCCGGTGATCGGAAGAGAGGGAACTATTGTTCCTGTTACAGTTTTGGGTATACCTGTGAGTAACACACAACAAGTGTTCTATCAACTGCAGTACACAGATTTTGCATTTGATGGAGTGAACACTGAACAGGTAGACATTTCTTCATGTTTACATTTTGTTTCTAAGGTGATGTGTTTACCTGGACAGGATAAGGTGATTTATCATTCATGTTTTCATAATCATTCTTCTTGTCATGCGAGAATAGAGACTGTACAGACACTACATGGTCTGGTGACTCCAGTAAGTCCAAATAAGATTTGTTTTCAGGTCATGTCTGAGACAGAGATGGTTTCTGTTTTCTATTCTACTTGTGTACATAAGGAAAACCTACCTATGGGTTTGTATTGTATAGAAGGAAATGTGAGGTCTCTTTCAAAGAAGGAAGGAAGTTTTAATATCACTTCTATAGGAAAGAGAAACTTAACGGCATTTCCCATACAATTCAATTTATCACAAATAAATGATTTTCCTTGGGATATGTGGACAAGTGAAATAAAGAAAGATAAGGGTTTGTTAGATTTATTAACGAAACAGTTAAAGGAAGCAGAAATTATATTCAGGCATGAACAAGGTGAATTATATTGAACACGAATGGAATGGAATGTCAGGTAGAACTTGGTGGAGAAGTTTTGGGAAATCGGTACATTCCTGGTCTCAGTCATCTTTTCAGTCAGCGGTTGGAAATGTTTTATTTAATCCCATCATAATCATATTTTTATTAGTTTTGATGTGTATTATTTATCAAGTTTTTGTGATGTGTAGAATTCTGAAGATATATAAGAATATAAAAATAGAAATGAAAAAGGAAGATAACATTCTTAGAGGAATGTTAAATCGCAAGATGACATTTTGACAGAAAGTTTCAGATTGGTTTATCAAGTCAAATATTGGTCTAGAATTTTCAACAAGAATGTATGTGATACGAATGATGACACGAATGAGTTAGGGTTTCCCGGGGATTCATCAAATCTTCAAAAAAAGGGACTGTAAAATAGTGAGTTTATGGAGATTTGATTCATAAACTTGAATACATATATTCATAAAATATATGTATTTTGCCCATGCCTTTAAGAGTGACTTTGTGAATGTTGAATCTGCTAACCAAGGGTTTGACAAGGTAGAACCAAAGCCATCTGCTATCGTTTGTCAAAGCTTTCAGCATACTGCTATATTCTGTTTGGAATTTGGGCTAAGAACTGAAATTAGCTTTGAGAATCTTCTTTCTGTTACACTAGGGTCAAAGTTCAGCGAGCTTCAAAAGAGTTATATATATGTTGAAGTGGTTTAGTTTTACAAGTCTCCACTGCGCAAGACACTTATTAAGCAGAAATAAGAATACGTGATATGACATAAGCTGGAACTAAAAAAGGATAGTTAGTTCTTGTAACACCATGTAAAGAGATAAGTAGAATCAGGAGGTGGGGTTTGGATTATAAAAGCAGACCACACTTCAAAGGGTCAGGAGAAGGAGGAGGAAGAAGGGAGGACCAGACGATCCAGAGAGAGAGAGAGACGGCTTACAACATCACAGCTATGTAAGACAAATGAACTGTTTTTTTCTCTACTTACCTGTCTATCCATCTATTAACTCAAGCCAAGACAGTAACTTCTCTGTAATGACAGTAACTTCAACTTTAATCTGAATAAATCCATAATATGTTTTTGCACCTATTTTGCTCCAATCATTAATATACTGGCTTTGCATATGTCACGTCATACCGTATTTTTAACACGCGTGTAGTGGGGAGGGCCAGCATGTCAGCTAATCCCAAACACACACACAGCTAAGTGGACTTTTAGCCATAGAAGCAACGGCATGTGTGATAGGATGTCCATGTCACATGTCCCTGCATTATAAAACCGGACATTTTCCTCCAGCACGCCATTATCTGCTTTCTGCGTCCTTGGTGTCAGACATCACTGGCGCAGCTCCTATCGCTGCTGTATACGCTCCATACACAGCGCTGGACAGCATAGGGATAGCACTTTCTATCAGTCCTTTTAAGGGCTCATACCGGCAGGGTCAGAGCCATAGGTGACAGGTCCTGAAAACAGAGTTTAACAGCTACACAAGATGACAGCGTCTGTGTACCTAAGGTCAGGGATTTCCTTGCTGCATTTCCCCATTAGGAGGGATAGAAAGGCAGGCTTCCTTTCCTCTACCCAGAGACCCACAACCCTGCCACTGTACCCTCCTGCCCTTTGCACACTCCAACTCATTGTTACTAAGCCATTACACTAGCAAACACTGAGTGAACTTAGTGGCATCCTAAACGTGGCTATTGGACTTCTGTATAGTCCCACTAGTGCACAGATATTTGCAGCACGTCTGGCTGCATTGCACACTCAAACTCATTATAACTAAGCCATTATACTAGCAAACACTGAGTGAACTTAGTGGCATCCTAAACGTGGCTATTGGACTTCTGTATAGTCCCAGAAGTGCACAGATATTTTCAGCACGTCTGCCTGCATTGCACACTCAAACTCATTGTTACTAAGCCATTATACTAGCAAACACTGAGTGCACTTAGTGGCATCCTAAACGTGGCTATTGGACTTCTGTATAGTCCCACTAGTGCAAAGATATTTGCAGCACGTCTGACTGCATTGCACACTCAAACTCATTATAACTAAGCCATTATACTAGCAAACACTGAGTGAACTTAGTGGCATCCTAAACGTGGCTATTGGACATCTGTATAGTGCCACTAGTGCAAAGATATTTGCAGCACGTCTGCCTGCATTGCACACTCAAACTCATTATAACTAAGCCATTATACTAGCAAACACTGAGTGAACTTAGTGGCATCCTAAACGTGGCTATTGGACTTCTGTATAGTCCCACTAGTGCAAAGATATTTGCAGCACGTCTGCCTGCATTGCACACTCAAACTCATTGTTACTAAGCCATTATACTAGCAAACACTGAGTGCACTTAGTGGCATTCTAAACATGGCTATTGGACTTCTGTATAGTCCCACTAGTGCAAAGATATTTGCAGCACGTCTGCCTGCATTGCACACTCAAACTCATTGTTACTAAGCCATTATACTAGCAAACACTGAGGAAACTTAGTGGCATCCTAAACGTGGCTATTGGACTTCTGTATAGTCCCACTAAAGCAAAGATATTTGCAGCACGTCTGCCTGCATTGCACACTCAAACTCATTATAACTAAGCCATTATACTAGCAAACACTGAGTGAACTTAGTGGCATCCTAAACGTGGCTATTGGACTTCTGTATAGTCCCAGAAGTGCACAGATATTTTCAGCACGTCTGCCTGCATTGCACACTCAAACTCATTGTTACTAAGCCATTATACTAGCAAACACTGAGTGCACTTAGTGGCATCCTAAACGTGGCTATTGGACTTCTGTATAGTCCCACTAGTGCAAAGATATTTGCAGCACGTCTGACTGCATTGCACACTCAAACTCATTATAACTAAGCCATTATACTAGCAAACACTGAGTGCACTTAGTGGCATCCTAAGCGTGGCTATTGGACTTCTGTATAGTCCCACTAGTGCAAAAATATTTGCAGCACGTGTGCCTGCATTGCACACTCAAACTCATTATAACTAAGCCATTATACTAGCAAACACTGAGTGAACTTGATGGCATCCTAAACGTGGCTATTGGACTTCTGTATAGTCCCACTAGTGCAAAGATATTTGCAGCACGTCTGCCTGCATTGCACACTCAAAATCATTGTTACTAAGCCATTATACTAGCAAACACTGAGTGCACTTAGTGGCATCCTAAACGTGGCTATTGGACTTCTGTATAGTCCCACTAGTGCAAAGATATTTACAGCACGTCTGCCTGCATTGCACACTCAAACTCATTATAACTAAGCCATTATACTAGCAAACACTGAGTGAACTTAGTGGCATCCTAAACATGGCTATTGGACTTCTGTATAGTCTCACTAGTGCAAAGATATTTGCAGCACGTCTGCCTGCATTGCACACTCAAACTCATTATAACTAAGCCATTATACTAGCAAACACTGAGTGAACTTAGTGGCATCCTAAACGTGGCTATTGGACTCCTGTATAGTCCCACTAGTGCAAAGATATTTGCAGCACGTCTGCCTGCATTGCACACTTAAACTCATTGTTACTAAGCCATTATACTAGCAAACACTGAGTGAACTTAGTGGCATCCTAAACGTGGCTATTGGACTTCTGTATAGTCCCACTAGTGCAAAGATATTTGCAGCACGTCTGCCTGCATTGCACACTCAAACTCATTATTACTAAGCCATTATACTAGCAAACACTGAGTGAACTTAGTGGCATCCTAAACGTGGCTATTGGACTTCTGTATAGTCCCACTAGTGCAAAGATATTTGCAGCACGTCTGCCTACATTGCACACTCAAGCTCATTGTTACTAAGCCATTATACTAGCAAACACTGAGTGCACTTAGTGGCATCCTAAACGTGGCTATTGGACTTCTGTATAGTCCCATTAGTGCAAAGATATTTGCAGCAAGTCTGCCTGCATTGCACACTCAAACTCATTGTTACTAAGCTATTATACTAGCAAACACTGAGGAAACATAGTGGCATCCTAAACGTGGCTATTGGACTTCTGTATAGTCCCACTAGTGCAAAGACATTTGCAGCACGTGTGCCTGCATTGCACACTCAAACTCATTATAACTAAGCCATTATACTAGCAAACACTGAGTGAATTTAGTGGCATCCTAAACGTGGCTATTGGACATCTGTATAGTCCCACTAGTGCAAAGATATTTGCAGCACGTCTGCCTGCATTGTACACTCAAATTCATTGTTACTAAGCCATTATACTAGTAAACACTGAGTGCACTTGATGGCATCCTAAACGTGGCTATTGGACTTCTGTATAGTCCCACTAGTGCAAAGATATTTGCAGCACGTCTGCCTGCATTGCACACTCAAACTCATTATAACTAAGCCATTATACTAGCAAACACTGAGTGAACATAGTGGCATCCTAAACGTAGCTATTGGACTTCTGTATAGTCCCACTAGTGCAAAGATATTTGCAGCACGTCTGCCTGCATTGCACACTCAAACTCATTGTTACTAAGCCATTATACTAGCAAACACTGAGTGCACTTAGTGGCATCCTAAACGTGGCTATTGGACTTCTGTATAGTCCCACTAGTGCAAAGATATTTGCAGCACGTCTGCCTTCATTGCACACTCAAACTCATTATAACTAAGCCATTATACTAGCAAACACTGAGTGAACTTAGTGGCATCCTAAACGTGGCTATTGGACTTCTGTATAGTCCTAATAGTGCAAAGATATTTGCAGCACGTCTGCCTGCATTGCACACTCAAGCTCATTGTTACTAAGCCATTATACTAGCAAACACTGAGTGCACTTAGTGGCATCCTAAACGTGGCTATTGGACTTCTGTATAGTCCCACTAGTACAAAGATATTTGCAGCACGTCTGCCTGCATTGCACACTCAAACTGATTGTTACTAAGCTATTATACTAGCAAACACTGAGTGCACTTAGTGGCATCCTAAACGTGGCTATTGGACTTCTGTATAGTCCCACTAGTGCAAAGATATTTGCAGCACGTCTGCCTGCATTGCACACTCAAACTCATTATTACTAAGCCATTATACTAGCAAACACTGAGTGAACTTAGTGGCATCCTAAACGTGGCTATTGGACTTCTGTATAGTCCCACTAGTGCAAAGATATTTGCAGCACGTCTGCCTACATTGCACACTCAAGCTCATTGTTACTAAGCCATTATACTAGCAAACACTGAGTGCACTTAGTGGCATCCTAAACGTGGCTATTGGACTTCTGTATAGTCCCATTAGTGCAAAGATATTTGCAGCAAGTCTGCCTGCATTGCACACTCAAACTCATTGTTACTAAGCTATTATACTAGCAAACACTGAGAAAACTTAGTGGCATCCTAAACGTGGCTATTGGACTTCTGTATAGTCCCACTAGTGCAAAGATATTTGCAGCACGCCTGTATGCATTGCACACTCAAACTCATTATTACTAAGCCATTATACTAGCAAACACTGAGTGCACTTAGTGGCATCCTAAACGTGGCTATTGGACTTCTGTATAGTCCCACTAGTGCAAAGATATTTGGAGCACGTCTGCCTGCATTGCACACTCAAACTCATTGTTACTAAGCCATTATACTAGCAAACACTGAGTCAACTTAGTGGCATCCTAAACGTGGCTATTGGACTTCTGTATAGTCTCACTAGGGGAAAGATATTTGCAGCACGTCTGCCTGCATTGCACACTCAAACTCATTGTTACTAAGCCATTATACTAGCTAACACTGAGTGCACTTAGTGGCATTCTAAACGTGGCTATTGGACTTCTGTATAGTCCCACTAGTGCAAAGATATTTGCAGCACGTCTGCCTGCATTGCACACTGAAACTCATTATAACTAAGCCATTATACTAGCAAACACTGAGTGCACTTAGTGGCATCCTAAACGTGGCTATTGGACTTCTGTATAGTCCCACTAGTGCAAAGATATTTGCAGCACCTGTGCAGGACACCCTCCTGCTCTGTTTTTAATAAGCTATATTGATAGCAAAAAATACTGCCATTTAGTGGCATCATAGAACTGGATGTTATATTTCATTATTGTCCCACTGGTGCCAAGCTATTTCTAGCACCTGTGCAGAACACCCTCCTGCTCTGTTTTTAATAAGCTATAATGATAGCAAAAAATACTGCCATTTAGTGGCATCATAGAACTGGCTGTTGTATTTCATTATTGTCCCACTGGTGCCAAGCTATTTCTAGCACCTGTTCATGACACCCTCCTGCACATTTTGCTACGCTAATGTTACAGCAAACTCAAGGAATTCATTGCTGCAGTCGATAATTCGGAGGGATAGAAAGTGAGGCTTTCTTTAGCTTTTCCTTCTGTTCATAGACAGCATCTCCAAGTCCACACCCGAAGAGCAATTTCTCCTGTGGAGTGTGGAGAGGCAGCTAGTGCGCATGCGTGTGCCGATTTACCCCAGCTGCAGCCTAACTACAGTGTTTCGCCTAGTGAGTATGCTCAGCCTGACTGTGCCATTCCTGACGCTAAGTCTTCATTTCGGGATACAGCGCATGCTCCCACACTTAGTGTGAAAAGCCTCTTTGCACAGGTACTTGCATTCCGTGCTGGGTCTACGTCCTGTTTTGTGCCGAGATACCATGCTAAAGCTGATAGTCTTTTTTCAGAGACTCTATTTCATGCAACTGACCATGCTCTGGCACTTACTGCATCAGAAACTAGGTCCGGTAATGAACTCTTTGGCCCTGCCCCTGATGTGGGGGGGTTCATATAGACCACAGGGCATTAGGTGTCCTGACGATGTGGCCAGGCCACTCCCAAATGGCTTGCAGAGGCCCGCCCCTATGACTTGTCACCTCATTATTGATGGTCAGACAATGACTGGTGAGGTGCTTGTGTCGTGGCAGCCATGAGGTCATTATTGAAGTTGCGGTTCCAAATAGGACGCTAGTTATGCCACTCATGACGTGTCACTCTGCTTTTGTCTCCAGGAGGTGCATTGTGGTCCACCCTGGTTTGGGGCGGACCCAGGTTATAAAACGGGCTGGAGCCAACAAGGAGGTGCGCAGTCTTCTATTATGCTCCGAAAGAGCACACCTCCATGTGTTGAACCCATTGTGGCTTTAGGCCAGAGGTAGGCAGGGATAGGGCGTCGATGCAGGCCGCCACCACAGTTGGTAACGCAGAACAGTTAAGACCAGCTCCTGTCCTACAAGTCCTGCTTGTGCAGCCCAGTGGCATTAACAGGCCTGCTGCTGCTGATGCGCCTGCTGTCCACAGGTGTGGCCCCAATGCACACGGTCAGCGTACTCAATGGCCCCTGTGATGTTAACAGGGAGTTCCTGGGCTGGGTGGGCATGTGGACCCTGTGACGCTAACAGGGCTCCCACTCTCAAGATCCGAGTGGCGTCTAACTCGGTTCAGGCAACTATTAGTTTCATAGCCACACAGATCTGTATCCTCCACCTAATCTTCCAGTTGCCAACCTCTCCTTTTCCATCTTAGAGCACGGTGGACATTGACTGCTGATGGGGATATATACCTTTCTCTTTCTTTTCTTATTAATTTTCATTATATACCGCTAACATAGTATAAACCACCTTATCCAAATCTGCCAGTCCCACCGTAACAGTTGGTGTTTCTTCATCAAATGTTACTTTTGCTTAACCACCAAACCCACGGACAAAAACTTGTTTCCCCTTTCCAACACACCTGTTTCCCTTTCCACCAGCATTTGTCCTTTTTCAACTCATTTGGTATATGACCAAAAGTGCAACTCTGCAGGGACACCGTACTCAACGCCATCTCAGCACAGCAGCCAGCCCTCGGTCCCTCAGATGTGGACAAGTAAAAGACCATTTCCTCCTATCCATGACAAAGCGTTGAGATTTACTCTGTGCTGCACTGGTGTTTACTGGAAAAGCAGATCTAAGAATCCGTACCACCTTCCGCAGATACTCCTGTATACGTGCGTCCCTTTCTATGGCTGGAATTATTTCGCCAAATTTTATCTTGTACCGGGGATCTAACAGTGTGGCAACCCAGTAGTTAGCATTACTTCGAATTCGTACAATCCGAGGGTCATGCTGTAGGTAGTACAGCAAGAAGGCGCTCATGTGTCTTGTGCATCCAGGAGGACAAAGTCCTTGGTTTGTTGGTGGCAGAGAGGTGAGAATCGTGCCTCCTTCCTCTGCCCTCTCCCCCCAACCTCGCACAACCGAAATGTGAGCAAGCTCTCACTCATCTGCTGAGTCTTCCATGCCCATCGCAAGTTCGTCCTCCATTTCTTCATGGGCTCCTGCACCTTCCTCAACAATTTTTGCTGATACTATGCGCCCTTGTTAATCCCTATCCCCCACCATGACTGCCGCCTAGGTGCCGCGCAACGTATGGACCTTGTACATCTTATTATCCCTTCTGCATATGACTCCTCCTGTACTTCCTCCCCTTCCTCTTGGACCAACACCTGACTCCGAATAATGCTTACAGTGTGCTCCATCTTGTAGATGACCAGAATTGTCACGCTGAGAATGGCATCGCTAGTGCTAAACATCTTCGTCGACATTTGTAAACTGTGTAGAAGGGTGCATAGGTCCTTGATCTGACACCACTCCAGCAGCGTGATCTGCACCACCTCTGGATCAAGTTAGCCCAGGGTATACATCATACCGTATTTCAGCAGGGCTCTGCGGTGCTGCCACAGACGCTGCAACATGTGCAGATTCCAATTCCTGCGTGTCGGAACATCGCATTTCCGGCGTTTAACCGCCAGACCCTCAGACTTCAGGAGCGATGAAAGTTGTTGAGCTGCTGGGTGCGAAGGATGAAAGTGAGCACATAGCAGCGTGCCCGCTGCACAAGGTCATGTAGGCCGGGATGGTATTTTAAAAATTGCTGGAGAATCAGATTCAACACGTGAGCCATACAAGGCACGTGTGTCACATTGCCCTGACGAAGGGCCGCAGACAGATTTGCATCATTGCCGCACACGGCTGTTAAGTCACCAACGTAGTCCACTCAATCAATTTGTACTTCGGTCGCCAGGTGACAACGTGTTCCTTTCGTGCATAGTGCTGATGATGGGAAAGGAGTCGATGCCTGCGGCGCAGGTGGACGCAGGTTATGGTCACCCACTGGGTTGCGTTACCTTGACAGATACAGAACCACAGGCTGAATGTAGGTGGTGGGTATCTCACATATGAAGTAGCATCATTCAGCTACAACCAATGGGAAGACACCACACCCTTTTTTATGCCCCTCCTGTCTGCAGACCACTGCCAGACAAAGCTATGAACGTCTTGTTACTGTTACCCCCAGTTCAGTTTTATGAGTTTGTGTGCTTGTTACCTGACTACTTTTCCTGCTTGCTGTTTATGTACCTCGTTGGCCGATCCGCATTTCACCTCTGCTTGTTTTCTGATTAAGTCCTGGCCATACCATTCTGTTCCTCTTCCTCAATTAATGTTTTTGACCCTGCATGACTACTATTCTCTGGAACTGCAGCCTTCCACAGGTATTGATCAACTTGGGCCCTGTGTAATTCCAAATCACTGTATAGGGGTTAAAGGGTTTCAGGGTTCTGGGTGTCCAGCTTGGTGAGTGGCTTGCCTCTAGCCTATCCTTTACAGCCCATCTGAGTGTGTCGGTCCAGGCAGGCGTTACACCGTGCCCTGTGCAGAAGGCCATGTAGGCCGGGATAGTGTTTTAAAAATTGCTGGACAACCATGTTCAACACGTGAGCCATACAAGGCACGTGTGCCACACTGCCCTGAAGAAGGGTCGAAGACTGGTTTGCATCATTGTTGCACCCGACCTTCCCTGGCTGCTGGTTGAGTGGAGACAACCATTGATGAAACTCGGTCTCACTCTCCAGAGCTAACCGTCCACAATTCCTCAGCGGTGTCTCACATTTCCCATGCATTTCAAAGTAAACATTTGACCGCCTGATGGCCTTGAGCTCTGCTGCCAGCATAGTAAGGAGGTGTGTGGGATTCCTTGGGCGCAGTTACAAGGAAGGGTGGACTGACCACACAGGGTTTGGGCCGAGGTGGAGGACCCACACGAGGTTGAGGAGGCAGAAGCAGTGGAGGAACTTGTACATACAGAGGAAGGATTGACACACAAGTTGTGGGGACGGCAAGACTTGTACAGCAAACTCTTCTCCATCTTTCACCATAGTTACCCAGTGCCCAGTCAGCAACATGTAACTCCCCTGTCCATGCTTACTGGTCCAAGTATCTGTGGTGAAATGCACCCTGTCACACACAGAGTTTCTCAAGGAATCGGTGAGGTTGTGTGCGACCTACTGTGGTAGTGCGGGCACGCCTTTCTTGGAGAAGGAGTGACGACTGGCCATCGGCTCTTGGGGAACTGCAATGGGCATAAGGTCTCGAAAATCCTCAGTCTCAAAAGGGTGTAAAGGCAGCCTTTCTGTTGCCAACAAGTTGCAGATGATGTCTCCCTCGTTGCCACTAATTGGGCCACACACACCCCACTTGACTGGCATCAGTTGACCCCCCTTTTGAAAAAGAAAAAGATGCTTTGAATGAAGCACTCTCAAAAATACGCGTGCCTTTCCCGTCCCCTGGCTGACCCAGGGGAAGAAAAGTCCTCTGAGAGCCATGTCCACATTGATAATAATGACAAAGGGACGTGTAAGAAAACCAAAAATATAACCCTTTAAAAGTCAGCCTTTATTTAGTTTAAGTTTATAAAAATCACCCAATGTAAATCACATCAATATACAAAAAATAGAAGAAAAAGGGAGGAGGGTATAGTGTTCACCCTAATGAATTCACCTCAGGAGGGAGGGATTATGTCGAGTCGAGCGCGCACCTTGAAACTCCTGTGACTGCTGCTGAGGTATGAATCACCCCCTGCAGCAGAGCCGACATCCCCAGCCCCGGAGCAGATCCCCTGCACCAGAGCCGACCCCCCCTCCCCCAGAGCGGATATCCCCAGCCCCGGAGTGGATCCTCTGCACCAGAGCCGACCCCCCCTCCCCCAGAGCGGACATCCTTAGCCCCGGAGCCTGCTCTTCTCTGCAGCTGTTCTCTCTGACTCCCCGTGTGTGGCTTCTCACTGCTGTAGACACACGGGGAATCAGGAAGCTGAGGAGAAAGTGCAATCAGCACTTCTCTCTCCTGCAGATAGCACTGACAATAGCAATAACCTATGCAGAGTTACATCTGCCAGACTTCTATTAGCTTACCGATCAGTGGTCTCCTGCCTGTGGAGCTGCTGGGTCCTAGCTGTCCAACAGGTTCAGCTCTGCTTTATCCTGGCTCCCCTACTAGTTAAAGGGAACCTGTCAGCAGAAATTTCGCAATAGAACTAAAAGATTCCCCCTCTGCAGCTCCTGGGCTGCATTCTGGAAAGGTTCCTGTTTCTATTGTGCCCCCTTTGAGACCTAAAAAAATACTTTATGAAGTCGTACCTTTTTGTATGCAAATGTTTTTTTATGGTCACGGGGGCGGGCTGTCTGGCGTCTGTTATTCCCCCTCCTGCCGCTTTACGCAGTCCCCCATTGCTCATTTCCATACATGAGGACGCCTTCCTCATGTAACTGTCCTCCCGAAGTTTTGCGCATGCCCAGTGGCACTCTCGCGGGACTGAGCACTGTGCAAAGTGTGAACGCTTTTGAGGTGATTGCGCAGGCGCGAGATTATGGGCGGCGCTGTGATTGTCATCAGCAACGTCATCCAAGTACCCGCCCATAATCTCGTGCCCGCACTTTTCCCTGTGACTCCACCGTTATGCGCAAGCGCTGGCCATATGAACCATGTTCCCTATTACCGTGGGCACGAGATTATGGGCGGCGCTGTGATTGTCATCAGCAGCGTCATCCAAGTACCCGCCCATAATCTCGTGCCCGCACTTTTCCCTGTGACTCCACTGTTATGCGCAAGCGCTGGCCATATGAACCATGTTACCTATTACCGTGGGCACGAGATTATGGGCGGCGCTGTGATTGTCATCAGCAGCGTCATCCAAGTACCCGCCCATAATCTCGTGCCCGCGCTTCTCACTCTGCCTCCACTGTTATGCGCAAGCGCTGGCCATATGAACCATGTTACCTATTACCGCTTGCCCGAGATTATGGGCGGGTACTTGGATGACTTTGCTGATGACGCGCGCCACATACAGTGTCCCTCTTTCTCATCTTTAAATGTTGGGAGGTATGCTATATGTCTTCTGTTTTATTTATAATAAAATATTTTCTTCTCTGTGTTGTTGTTTTATTTTACTGTTAAAATAAGACAATCACAGATGCTGTCACAGAGTGAGCGTCTGTGACTGGATGCTGGCATAACCTGAAACCAGCCAATACATTCTAGCATCTAGACTGTATGAGCAGATTCCAGGTTACTCCAACAGCAAATCACAGACGCCCATTCTGCGTGACAGCATCTGTGATTGGCTTTTGGGTCCCTTAAACATATAGTAGTTTAAAAAATAAGTAAATAATTTACCGCTCTGCAGTAGTTTTGATTCTCAGTGCAGATAAAGCGGATGGCTACGGGCTGACACTCTTATCTGCCTGGCTTTACCTTGGCCGGCAATCAAAATACAGTGAAGCCCATTATTTTTTTTAATTATTTAAAAAAATAATTAAAAATAAATGCGTGGGCTCCCGCCATATTTTGATCGCCAGTCAGGGAAAGCCAGGCATCAGGGATTCTCCCTGGAAAAGGCACATTGTTTCTTAGCGCCATTTCCATGTGCTTTACCCTGCTCGTCGAATCGCCCTGATGGTGGTGGCACGCTGGGTAATAAAGGGGTTAATACCAGCTTTCAATTCTCAGCTGGTACTATGCCCGAAATTCATGGTGTCATGCCAAATTAGATATGGCCACCATGAATTTCTAGTAAACAGTAAAAAGAAAAACAGAACACAGAAATTTTTTTTAATTTGAAATAAAACAAAAAATACATTTAGAAACTCCATCTTTATTATAAAAAAATTCTTAGTCTGATGTAGTCTACAGGGAGAGCAATGTTAGCTCTGCTTCATCGCTCTGTACAGACAAGCATCTCTAAAGAGCGAGAAGCAGGCTGACTGGGGGCGAGCACATATGGTGAGAAAAATAGAGCGAGTGCAATGCAATAAAAATCTCATTCTACCTGGACCCATGAAACCCTATGGGCCCTAATTGGACCGAGAAAACAATCACAGAATGCTGCAGGTGGAATGCTATCCTGCTTCACTCGCACCCATTCAAATCTATGAGTGCAATAGAAACATCGCACTGCACTCGCTTTAGACTGGTCTTATGTGAGCGCAGTGCGAGAATCGCATCAGCTGACAATGGAGGAGATGGGGAGATAACTCCCTCCCTCTCCCCTGGAGCGCTCGCACTCCCCCCTGCCGCTGTGCTGGGATAGCAGGATAAGAGCATGGTGGCATGAGAATGTCGCGGCCGAGCACCATGTCAGGGGGGCTACTTGAGGCGTTCGGATCTGGGATCGTGGCTGCGGCTCGAGTGGCAGCCGGATCCGGGGCTCGTGCAGAAGCCCGTCGCCCACAACTTAATAAAGGGAGTATTTACAAGGGAGAGTTTGTCAGTGACCCCACCCATGGGTTGCGGTGATGGTCGGTAACACCGCCGCTGCCTTTGTATGGGACACCCGAGGATGAAGGAATGGGGCAGCAGGATGGTATACCCTCCATGGGTAGGGGAGGTGTAGTCCCGGGGCCCAGGTGCAGGTGGTGTGCAGTGCTGGGGCGCAGTTTGCAGGGCTGGACCGGATGACACTGGTGTACTCACTGTTTCCAAAGAAGTCACACAAAGTCCAAGTAGTAAACCAAGTGCCGGATACCAGTAGCCTCCGGAGAGGTGTGCTCGGGACCCGCACACCGGTAGACAGGACAGGGACACTTCCTCCTGCACTACTGTGTTTTTGTCTTGTATGTTGACTAGTCCGCATGAAACAGGAAAAGTCCACTCCCGTTGTCTTTGCTGTGGGTGCTGTGGCCCGCGAGAGCTGACCCTTGGGATTTTTGCAGGCATTTGCAGAGGCACTATCCCCCGCGTTGAGCTTCCATCTCGCTCTATCTGCGCTTACTGGTGGGACAAGACGTGGAATCTTGTCCCCTGCTGCCTAATTGACAAGGGGCTTGAAGCTGTCCTCGCCCTAGAGTCCAGGCACCCCAACTGTGCACGACATCCGGACCAGATTCCCGCTTTCGGCACCGGCAAGCTACAACCCTGCCACGGTCCACTTAAGGTCCCCCGCGACCGGATCTCCGTCGCATGTGGCCCTGATCTGCCTAGTCTAGAAATCATTTTTTAGTGCAGTGCACACGCTGCATGTTGGCAATTGTAATTGGCTTTAGAAAATTTTTCGAAAGACTGCTTTGATTTTAGCCACTGTAGCCGCATATTATTGGCTGTCTATAAAAAAATTGTTAGTACAATGTACACCCTGCATGTTGGCAATTATAATTGCTTTTAGAAAAATTTAAAAACACCACTCTAGTAGTGATGAGCGAGCATGCTTGTTACTACTCGGTACTCGCACGAGTATCACTGTACTCGGGCTACTCGGCGGGGACCGAGTAATCTCGCGATACTCGTGCTGTACTCGTGGTCTTCATCCCTGCATGTTGGCGCTCTTTTGAGAGCCAGCCCTCATGCAGGGATTGGCTGGCAGACCACTGCAATGCCCCAGCCCTGTTAGTTGTGGAATTGTAGTGATTGGCCGGCCCACACAGCGTGACCGAGCCTTTATACCGGCGGGCGCGCTGTGCTCTGCTCACAGCCATCCAGACAGTCAGTGCAGGGAGAGTGTCGCTGCTTCAGGGAAAGGTTTGCGGCCCTTTATAGCTATTTCCGTAGCAGGGCTGCAAACAGTGTGACCAAAAGTCCTTCTCAGGACTATTCTAGTTGTATACAGGCAGGCAGGGTATAGCCAGGTCGGAGTACAGTAGCAGAGTCCTTCTCAGGACTATTGTTGCTGTATACAGGCAGGGTATAGCCAGGTCGGAATACAGGCTAGTGACCAGAAGAGTCCTTGTCAGGACTATTGTAGCAGTATACAGGCAGGCAGGCAGGCAGGGTATATAGCCATTCCTAGTGGTGACCGTATACCAGCCTTCATCATATCTGGGGCTGGTGTACACAGTCTAAAACAGTCCAGATAGTGTCAGACTTCTCAGTAATTGTCGCTCCTAAAAACCTGTTAGGTTCTTATTGCGTCCGTGCTTGCACTTAAAAACCGCACGTGTGTGCCTGTCGGTGGCAGCGTACAGGTGCACTTGTGTGCATTTTTCACAAACTATTATATAACGCACAAGTGTAATGTATAATACACGTCAGTCAGCAGTGTCTGATAGTGTCAGACTTCTCAGTAATTGTCGCTCCTAAAAACCTGTTAGGTTCTTATTGCGTCCGTGCTTGCATTTAAAAACCGCACGTGTGTGCCTGTCGGTGGCAGCGTACGGCTCCATATTGTCCCTGGATAGAGATGTGCATGAGGGCCTCAAAACATTGTTCCCATTGCAAAGGAGCGGGCCTCCTGTCGTTGTAATGCCCATTCTGAAAGAAAAAAATTTACCACTGGGGGTATACCTGAAACAACGGCCTAACTATTGTAACGGTCATCATGATGGCGCATGAGGAGAAGGAGGAGCAGTCCAGCGATTACCCAAAGTCCAGAAGTGTGTTAACATGGGTGAGTGGAGGTACATGGCAAAATCCCGTTACAAACTTTAAATTCCGCTGTCATTTGCTGGTGGTGTGGTGAAGTCTGGCCCAATCCAACCCTTGTTCATCTTGATCAGAGTCAGCCTGTCAGCATTTACAGTTGACAGGCAGGTGCGTTTATCTGTAATGATTCCACCTGCGGCACTAAAAACACGCTCTGACAAAACGCTAGCGGCAGGGCAGGCCAGGACTTCCAAGGCGTAGAGAGCCAATTCATGCCACGTGTCCAGCTTGGATACCCATTAATTGTAAGGCACAGAGGAATGTCGGAGTACAGTTGTTTGATCTGCAAGGTACTCCTTGAGCATCTGGGCAAACTTAGGATTTCTTGTGGCACTACCCCGCACCTCAGGGGCTGTAGTATGTGAGGGGCTGAGAAAACTGTCATCTTAAAGACTGTTCCCCTACCTCTGGCGGATTGGACTTGTGCCCCTCTCGGCTGTACGCCTTGGTTGTCCACTGATTCCTGACCTATGCCGCTAGCATTTTGTGAGGGGAATGCTTTGCCTACTTCCGTGACTATGGCCTTCTGGAACTGCTGCATTTTTCCTGACCTCTCCGCCTCGGGAATAAGAGACATAAAGTTCTCCTTTTAGCGTGGGTCTAACAGTGTTACCAACCAGTAATGATTGTCGGCCAAGATGTTCTTAACGCGAGGGTCACGAGACAGGCAGCTTACCATAAAGTCAGCCATGTGTGCCAGACTCTTAACAGCCATCACTTCAGTATCCTGACCAACACGATGACTGAACATGCTGTCCTCCTCCTCCTCCTCCTCCTCCTCATCATCTACCCTGTCCTCTGGCCAGCCACGCTGAACCGAGGATATGATTGCATGTCATATCCTCAATTTGGCCAGAGAGTTGCTCCATGTCTTCATCCTCCTCCTCGTCATAGTCCTCCACTGCACGTTGTGATGAGACGAGGCTGGGCTGTGTGTTATGACCCACACCCACTACTGTTTCTTGCTCAAACTCATCGCGCTCCGCCTGCAATGCATCATGGTTGTTTTTTGAGCAGCGACCATTTTAGAAGGCAGAGAAGCGGTATGGTGACGCTAATAATGTCGTCATCGCCGCTCACCATCTTGGTGGAGTCCTCAAAGTTTTGGCGGATGGTACATAGGTCGGACATCCATCTCCACTCCTCAGGTGTTATGTGTGGAGTTTGACCCATTTCCCGACGGCTTAGGTGATGCAGGTACTCAACAACTGCCCTCTTCTGCTCACATATCCTGACCAACATGTGCAGAGTTGAATTCCAACGCGTGGGGACTAGAGTTGAGCGCGGTTCGTGGTTCGTGGTTCTCCAGTTCGCGGCTCGAGTGATTTTTTGGCTGTTCGAGATCGAACTAGAACTCGAGCTTTTTGCTAAAAGCTCGATAGTTCTAGATACGTTCGAGAACGGTTCTAGCAGCAAAAAGCAGGGCTTTTTACAGCTACAGTGAGCAGGAGCCATCGCTGGCAGCCTGCCACAAGCTGGTAACCAAGATAAACATCGGGTATCCAAGCAAAGCGCTTTGGTTAGTAACCCGATGTTTATCTTAGTTACGTGCAGGAAGCCCACACTTTCCCGCTCAGCTCGCTCCACCCCCTCCTGCCCGCGGCATGTACACATACATACACATACACAAACACACACACACACACACATCCACCCCCCCCCCGCCCGCCCGCCCGCCCGCCCGCTCGCTCGCTCGCTCGCTCGGCTTACCTGCGGTGATGAAGTCCCGCCATCCCGACCTCAGCGCTGTCACTGTCCTCCATGGCCGCCGCTTGTCACATCACCTCTCGCTTCCGACCCGAGACTGACACTGGCGGTGACGTCACGGACCTCTCGCGATACTTGATGTGAAGGCGCCGGTCATTGACCTCAGTGACAGGGGCTGTCAGTGTGCTGGAGATCAGCGCAGGTAATGTACCTCACTGACAGCAGCACTTCTCATGCCCTGCAGTGACCTGGGCTGACCCATTGATGTTAGCTCAGGTCACTGCACTGCTCTCCCAGCCAATGGGGAACATCCTGCTCTTCATTGACTGGGACAGTGTGCATCGTCATGGCAACCCCTTGGATTACACCAGACCTGGATTTGTTTTTCAATCTAATAAATTGGTTAAAGAGGGAATGTTTTGGGGAGTGTTTTTTCAAATAAAAATGTGTTTGTCGTGTATTTTTTTTTATTACTGACTGGGTTGGTGATGTCGGGTATCTGATAGACGCCTGACCTCACCAACCCCAGGGCTTGATGCCAGGTGACATTACACATCTGGTATTAACCCCAAATATTACCCCGTTTGCCACCGCACCAGGGCGCGGGATGAGCTGGGGCGAAGCACCAGGATTGGCGCATCTAATGGATGCGCCACTTCTGGGGCGGCTGCGGCCTGCTATTTTTAGGCTGGGGAGATTCCAATAACCATGGACCTCCCTAGTCTGAGAATATCAGGCCCCAGCTGTCTGCTTTACCTTGGCTGGTGATCCAATTTTGGGGGACCCCTACGTGGTTTTTTTTTTTAATTATTTATTTAATTTAAAATAACAGCGTGGGGTGCCCTCAGTTTTGGATTACCAGCCAAGGTGAGGTTGCCAGCTGTGGTCTGCAGGCTGCAGCCGTCTGCTTTACCCTAGCTGGCTACAAAACTAGGGGGAACCCTATGTCATTTTTTTTTTCATTTTTTTGGCTAAATACAAAGCTAAGCACCCCTTAGTGCCACATGAAAGGTACCAAAGGGTGTTCCACTTTTTCTCCATTTTTTTCTCCACTTTCTCTCCACTTTTTCTCCACTTTTTCTCCATTTTTTTCTCCACTTATTCTCCACTTTTTCTCCTCTTATTCTCCACTTTTTCTCCACTTTTTCTCCACTTTTTCTCCTCTTATTCTCCACTTTTTCTCCACTTTTTCTCCACTTTTTCTCCATTTTTTTCTCCACTTTCTCCACTTTTTCTCCACTTTTTTCTCCACTTTTTCTCCTCTTATGCTCCACTTTTTCTCCTCTTAATCTCCACTTTTTCTCCACTTTTTCTCCACTTTTTCTCCACTTTTTTCTCCACTTTTTCTCCTCTTATGCTCCACTTTTTCTCCACTTTTTCTCCACTTTTTCTCCACTTTTTCTCCACTTTTTCTCCACTTTTTCTCCTCTTAATCTCCACTTTTTCTCCTCTTATGCTCCACTTTTTCTCCACTTTTTCTCCACTTTTTCTCCACGTTTTCTCCACTTTTTTCTCCACTTTTTCTCCTCTTATGCTCCACTTTTTCTCCACTTTTTCTCCACTTTTTCTCCACTTTTTCTCCACGTTTTCTCCACGTTTTCTCCACTTTTTTCTCCACTTTTTCTCCTCTTATGCTCCACTTTTTCTCCACTTTTTCTCCACTTTTTCTCCACGTTTTCTCCACGTTTTCTCCACTTTTTTCTCCACTTTTTCTCCTCTTATGCTCCACTTTTTCTCCACTTTTTCTCCACTTTTTCTCCTCTTAATCTCCACTTTTTCTCCACTTTTTCTCCACTTTTTCTCCACTTTTTCTCCACTTTTTTCTCCACTTTTTCTCCACTTTTTCTCCTCTTATGCTCCACTTTTTCTCCACTTTTTCTCCACTTTTTCTCCACTTTTTCTCCACTTTTTCTCCACTTTTTCTCCACTTTTTCTCCTCTTAATCTCCACTTTTTCTCCTCTTATGCTCCACTTTTTCTCCACGTTTTCTCCACTTTTTTCTCCACTTTTTCTCCTCTTATGCTCCACTTTTTCTCCACTTTTTCTCCACTTTTTCTCCACTTTTTCTCCACTTTTTCCTCCACGTTTTCTCCACGTTTTCTCCACTTTTTTCTCCACTTTTTCTCCTCTTATGCTCCACTTTTTCTCCACTTTTTCTCCACTTTTTCTCCTCTTAATCTCCACTTTTTCTCCACTTTTTCTCCATTTTTTCTCCACTTTTACTCCACTTTTTCTCCACTTTTTTCTCCACTTTTTCTCCTCTTATGCTCCACTTTTTCTCCACTTTTTCTCCACTTTTTTCTCCACTTTTTCTCCTCTTATGCTCCACTTTTTCTCCACTTTTTCTCCACTTTTTCTCCACTTTTTCTCCTCTTATGCTCCACTTTTTCTCCACTTTTTCTCCACTTTTTCTCCTCTTAATCTCCACTTTTTCTCCACTTTTTCTCCACTTTTTCTCCACTTTTTCTCCACGTTTTCTCCACGTTTTCTCCACTTTTTTCTCCACTTTTTCTCCTCTTATGCTCCACTTTTTCTCCACTTTTTCTCCACTTTTTCTCCACGTTTTCTCCACGTTTTCTCCACTTTTTTCTCCACTTTTTCTCCTCTTATGCTCCACTTTTTCTCCACTTTTTCTCCACTTTTTCTCCTCTTAATCTCCACTTTTTCTCCACTTTTTCTCCACTTTTTCTCCACTTTTTCTCCACTTTTTTCTCCACTTTTTCTCCACTTTTTCTCCTCTTATGCTCCACTTTTTCTCCACTTTTTCTCCACTTTTTCTCCACTTTTTCTCCACTTTTTCTCCACTTTTTCTCCACTTTTTCTCCTCTTAATCTCCACTTTTTCTCCTCTTATGCTCCACTTTTTCTCCACGTTTTCTCCACTTTTTTCTCCACTTTTTCTCCTCTTATGCTCCACTTTTTCTCCACTTTTTCTCCACTTTTTCTCCACTTTTTCTCCACTTTTTCCTCCACGTTTTCTCCACGTTTTCTCCACTTTTTTCTCCACTTTTTCTCCTCTTATGCTCCACTTTTTCTCCACTTTTTCTCCACTTTTTCTCCTCTTAATCTCCACTTTTTCTCCACTTTTTCTCCATTTTTTCTCCACTTTTACTCCACTTTTTCTCCACTTTTTTCTCCACTTTTTCTCCTCTTATGCTCCACTTTTTCTCCACTTTTTCTCCACTTTTTTCTCCACTTTTTCTCCTCTTATGCTCCACTTTTTCTCCACTTTTTCTCCACTTTTTCTCCACTTTTTCTCCTCTTATGCTCCACTTTTTCTCCACTTTTTCTCCACTTTTTCTCCTCTTAATCTCCACTTTTTCTCCACTTTTTCTCCACTTTTTCTCCACTTTTTCTCCACTTTTTCTCCACTTTTTTCTCCACTTTTTCTCCACTTTTTCTCCTCTTATGCTCCACTTTTTCTCCACTTTTTCTCCACTTTTTCTCCACTTTTTCTCCACGTTTTCTCCACGTTTTCTCCACTTTTTTCTCCACTTTTTCTCCTCTTATGCTCCACTTTTTCTCCTCTTAATCTCCACTTTTTCTCCACTTTTTCTCCACTTTTTTCTCCACTTTTTCTCCACTTTTTCTCCTCTTATGCTCCACTTTTTCTCCACTTTTTCTCCACTTTTTCTCCACTTTTTCTCCACTTTTTCTCCACTTTTTCTCCACTTTTTCTCCTCTTATGCTCCACTTTTTCTCCACTTTTTCTCCACTTTTTCTCCTCTTAATCTCCACTTTTTCTCCACTTTTTCTCCACTTTTTCTCCACTTTTTCTCCACTTTTTCTCCACTTTTTTCTCCACTTTTTCTCCACTTTTTCTCCTCTTATGTTCCACTTATTCTCCACTTTTTCTCCACTTTTTCTCTACTTTTTCTATGGTCGGTCTACCCATTAGCTCTGCCATGCATAGTGTAGCTCTACACCTACTGCACATGTTACTTTATGATTGACATCTCTTTCGTACCAGAGCTGTCTAAGTCTACTCTGACCCCATATTTGTCATTACTATATTGTCCTTGTACTGTATTATGACATTTGTATCATGTGTTTCATTTCTTGCTGTGTTGCAATTTTTTTGCTGCATCCCAATTGTACCTCTACATTGTTCGAGTTTATGTTATTGTTCTCTCACTCTTATGTGATACTGATTATTGTCATTTTTCATGATTACATGCAGATAAGTCCAATCTGACGAAGGCTCAGGCCGAAACGTCATTTGTAACTTGTTTTGGACAAAAACATATATGCTTATGAAAAAAAAATTTTCTTAATACGGACCAATAAAGAGTGATTTTGCATTACTATCCGTTGTGACTTACTGACTTAGTCTGGGAGATATAGAGTGCCGAGGTTACTCACTAATTTTATCTATTATTACCTCTGAGCACCTATATACCAGTGAGCAGAGCTTCCTCTACAGTAGTTCTCCTGATTAGGCATGCCCTTACCTCATGAGCAGGGCATTGCAGCTTTGGTAGCAACCATTACGACATGGACTCTGCTGCTGTGGACCCGGGGAGAGTGAGTGCAGATTCATTGCACCCACACTCCTCACATGAAGGGTCCGCACTCCTAGAAAATGGGGGATACGTTCCCTGAGTGTCTCCCCCCCCATATTCTAGACGGTCCAGAGTCGTCGTGGGACCCCTTTATTTTTTTTCTTACAATAAATTGGTGAAAGAGGAAATGTTTTGGGGACTGTTTTTTCAAATAAATTTCTTTTGTCGATTTTTTGTTTTTGTTAGTACTGACAGTTTATGATGTTGGGTATCTAATAGACGCCATGACATCACAAACTGCTGGGCTTGATCTCAGGTGACTTTACAGCTAGTATCAACCCGATTTATTACCCCGTTTGCCACTGCACCAGGGCACGGGATGAGCTGGGGTGAAGCGCCAGGATTGGCGCATCTAGTGGATGCGCCACGTCTGGGGTGCCTGCGGCCTGCTATTTTTAGGCTGTGAAGGCCCAATAACTATGGACCTTCCCACCCTGAGAATACCAGACCACAGCTGTCCGCTTTACCTTGGCTGGTGATCCAATTTGGGGGGTCCCCTACTTTTATTGTGTAATTATTAATATTTATAAAATAATTATAAAAAAGAGCCTGAGGGGACCTCCACATTGGATCCCCAACCACGGTAAAGCTGCCAGCTGTGGTTTTCAGGCTACAGCCGTCTGCTTTACCCTAGCTGGCTATCAAAAATGGGGGGACCCAACGTAATTTTTTTTTTTTAACTATTTTTTAAATAGAAAAAATTAATGGGCTTCCCTGTATTTTGATTGCCAACCAAGGTAACGGCAGGCAGATGGGGGTGGCAACCCATAGCTGTCTGCTTTATCTGCGCTGAGAATCAAAAATACCGCGGAGCGCTACGTCATTTTTTTAAAGATTTATTTTTACAGCACTGTGATGTCCAGCAATCAAAATACAGGGAAGCCCATTTTATTTTTAGTTATTTAAATAAATAATTAAAAAAAATATATGTTAGCTCCCACTGCATTTTTTGTATTGCTAGCTAAGGGTAATCCAAGCAGCTACTGGCTGCTAACCCCCACTGCTTGGTGTTACCTTCACTGGCAATGGAAAATCCAGGGAAGCATTTTTTTTTTTTTTTGCCAAAAAGCTACAAAAAAAGGACGTGAGCTTCGCCATATTTTTGTATGCTAGCCAGGTATAGCAGGCAGGTGCTGGAAGAGTTGGATACAGCGCCAGAAGATGGCGCTTCTATGAAAATGCCATTTTCTGAGGCGGCTGCAGACTGCAAATCGCAGCAGTGGGGCCCAGAAAGCTCAGGCCAACCTGTGCTGCGGATTCCAATCCCCAGCTGCCTAGTTGTACCTGGCTGGACACAAAAATGGGGCAAAGCCTACGTCATTTGTTTTCTAATTATTTCATGAAATTCATGAAATAATAAAAAAAGGGCTTCCCTTTATTTTTGGTTCCCAGCCGGGTACAAATAGGCAACTGGGGGTTGGGGGCAGCCGTACCTGCCTGCTGTACCTGGCTAGCATACAAAAATATGGCGAAGCCACATAATTTTTTCAGGGGGCAAAAAACTTCTGCATACAGTCCTGGATGGAGTATGCTGAGCCTTGTAGTTCTGCAGCTGCTGTCTGTCTGTATGGAGAAGAGCAGACAGCAGCTGCAGAACTACAAGGCTCAGCATACTCCATCCAGGACTGCATGCAGAAGTTTTTTGCCCACCAAAAAAATGACGTGGGCTTCGCCATATTTTTGTATGCTAGCCAGGTACAGCTGGCAACCACGGGCTGCCTCCAACCCCCAGTTGCCTATTTGTACCCGGCTGGGAACCAAAAATATAGGGAAGCCCGTTTTTTTTAATTATTTCACTTATTTCATGAAATAATTAAAAAACAAATGACGTGGGCTTCGCCCTATTTTTGTGTCCAGCCGGGTACAACTAGGCAGCTGGGGATTGGAATCCGCAGCACAGGTTAGCCCGAGGTTTGTGGGCGCCTCTGCTGCGGATTTCAGTCCGCAGCCGTCCCAGAAAATGGCGCTCTCATAGAAGCGCCATCATCTGGCGCTGTATCCAACTCTTCCAACAGCCCTGGAGCCGGGTGGCTTGTTGGGTAATCATGAGTTAATACTGGCTTTGTTTTACCAGCCAGTATTAAGCCAGAGATTCTTAATGTCAGGCACGTTTGACCCGGCCATTAAGAATCTCCAATAAAGGGTTAAAAAAAGACACCACACAGAGAAAAAATACTTTAATAGAAATAAATACACAGACACATTAGAGACTCCATCTTTATTACCCCTGTCAGCCCTCCACGATCCTGCTCTTCTGTCTTCTTTCTTTCTAGTGTAGTAGTAGTGACGATTGTAGTGAGGGGCATCACTTGGGGCTGGGGAACCTCCATCCTCACTACAATGCTCACTACAATCGGGAAGCAGCGTGCAGCCTTCACTCCGTGAGTGATCACTGCTGGCTGCTAGCGGTAACAGCGGTAACGCTGACAGACGCGTTACCATAGCAACGGTGCTCCCGGAGCCGCGGTTAGCGGTGACGTCACCGCTAACTGCGTTGCTATGGCAACGGTGATCTCCGTTAATGACCGGCTGTGTCAGCCGGTCCCTAACGGAACGGGGAGTCGACCGTGTGCTAGAGCATGTCGCCGGTACACGGCGATACACATATGTGCACCGTGTACCGGAGAGATGCACTCGCAGGTCCTACATGACGTGTCATAGTCATGTGACCAGTCTGTAGCCAATGAGATAATAGCCACGTGACTGGTCACATGGCTATTTTGACGTCACGATAGGTCCTGCTTCTCTGCTGGCAGTGCAGGTCACCGGGAGGATTCAGCGATCATCGGATGGAATAGCGGCAGGAGACAGAGTGCAGAAGGGATCGCGAGGACCGGTAAGTGTTATGGCAATGTTTATTAACTGTTTGTGTACATTTATAATGCATTTTTATGTGTTTGTGATTGCCTCCCATTATAGCCTATTGGTTCTAGTTCGGTTCGTCGAACGTTCGACGAGCCGAACTCGAGCCAGACCCCCCGTTCGGCGAACCGCCTCGAGCCGAACCGGGACCGGTTCGCTCATCTCTAGTGGGGACATCACACACCAGTCTGTGAGCCGGAAGATGCAAATGGCGCTGAAAGCCGGCAAGGCCGGCTGAAGCAGTAGGTGACTTTCGAAAATGTGCAGACAGGCGGCGAACGTTTACCAGCAGATCAGACAGCTCTGGGTATGATTTTAGAAACCGCTGAACCACGAGGTTGAGCACATGGGCCACGCATGGAACATGTGTCAGCTGGCCTCGCCTCAAAGCCGCCACCAGGTTCCGGCCATTGTCACACACAACCTTTCCTGGCTTTAGGTTCAGAGGTGTGAGCCAGTGATCTGCCTGCTGTTTCAGAGCTGTCCACACCACTTCTGCATTGTGGGGTTTGTCACCTATGCAGATTAGCTTCAGCACAGCCTGTTGCCGCTTTGCCGAGGCAGTGCTGCAGTGCTTCTGTGTCGCCCTGGACAAGCCAGGGGCCACAGAGCACAACACTTACACACCCCACACTCCCTGCAGGCATATCATAGTCAAAACGCAAAATCCTTGTTGCCTTCCCCAGGGGCTGTTGTCCACACCAGGGGGTGGAGCCAGGCGATTGGTCTCCACCCACCAAGGAGGAGGGAAAACACAGGCAGTGAGAGTTAAGCTAAGGAAGTGGAAGGAGGAAAGTAGTAGAGAGGAGAAAAGTGACAGCAAAGAGCCTGAAGTTGGTCCGGGTGTGTGGCCCGGACAGGACAGCAAGGTTGGCAGGATGTGGTGACCGTCTGCAGTGGAGGCCGATTGGAGTCTGCCGTAAGGACCGTGGACGGGTGGTGACCCGGCCGTACCGGACCGGTATACAAAGAGAAGACAGCACCATTGGCAGGGGCCTTTCGGATCCCGGCAAGGCTTGGTGTCGCCGTGAATTTGCCAAATCCGTTAGTGAAGGGGACCTCAGGGTTTCCAAACAGCCAAGTCTCGATAGAAGGCAACCGTCAAACCGTGAAGGGGAGACACCGCCACCGCCAAGGGCAACCGTCTCCCAGGGCCAGCGCCTGTGGGCAAAAGGGGCTCCTCCGGCCCATATCCAGGTCGGGGAGCGGGTTACCGGTGGGAAACCATCACTACCAACACTGAACTTAGGTGCAGGGAGAGACAGTCATCACTAACCTGCAGGGAGGAACAACCGCAGCCGTCCGAGGGACCCGTCCATCCAGCCACTTGTTTTACCGTGAACTGTGTCATCATCATTGGGCTGAGTGAGTACCTCCGTGCCGTGCGGCACAGTGCTGCCCCTGCGACCCTGCACCTCATCAGGCCCCGCAACCAGCCTGTCATCCATCTCTACCCCATCACCGGGCCCCGGGACAACCAACCCCCCTACCCACGGAGGGGAGAAATAACAACAAAGCTGCTCCCTGTCACAGGCTCCCGGGATCCCCGTCCAGAGCAGCGGTGGTGTCCACACAATCACCACAACCGTGGGTGGCGTCACGGACAATATCCCCAAAACCCAAACGACCCCTTTTCACTCACGGGCGATGAGCGCCGCTCGAGTCCCCGGGATCCGGCCATCGCTCGAGCCACCGAGCAGCAGCAGCCGTAGAGCAGCGGCAGCCGGACCTGAGCAGTGGGAGAGCGCAGCGTCCCCTCCTCCGCCCGCGACACTTCCAGCTTGGGACTGGTGTGGAGGGTAAAGTGGATGAGGATGCGCAGGAGGAGGAGGAGGCTGAGGAGCATGACATTCCGGAGCTGTAGAGTGTGGGTGAAACCCTGACTGAGGTAGGGCCTGCAAAACTTGGTGTGTAAAGGACGTGTTCCGTCCCTCGCTCAGACTGGGTCCCAGCTTCCACAATATCAACCCAGTGTGACGTCAACGAGATGTAGCGGCCTTGCCCACATGCACTTGTCCAAGTGTCTGTGGTTAGGTGGACTTTGGCTGAAACAGCGTTGTTCAGGGCACGTGTGATGTTTTGTGACACATGGTTATGCAATGCGGGGACGGCACACCGGGAGAAATAGTGGCGGCTGGGGACCGAGTAACGTGGGACTGCTGCCACCATCAGGTCGCGGAATGCTTCTGTCTCAACCAGCCTAAAAGGCAACATTTCCAGCGCAAGCAGTCGCGAAATGTTAGCATTTAGAAGTGTGGCATGTGGGGCGTTGGCAGTGTATTTGCGCCTGCGTTCAAAGGTTTGCTGAATGGATAACTGAACGCTGCGCTGGGACAAGGACGTGCTTGATGATGGTGTTATTTCTGCGTGGGCAACTGCAGGTGCAGGGCCGGAGGAGGCTTGTTCGCGGGCAGCATGGACAGGGGATTGGCTCGCATGCACACCGAGCGAAGACGTAGCAGTGACATCAGCAAGCCTTGCTCCTCGACTCTGTTGTACATCCCACAAAGTCGGGTGCTTGGCTGACATGTGCCTGATCATGCTGGTGGTGGTCAGGCTGCTAGTTTTGGTACCCCTGCTGATGCTGGCATGGCAGGTGTTGCAAATGGCCTTTTTAGAATCATCTGGAGCCAACTTAAAAAACTGCCAGACTCGGGAAGACCTAACATTTGTACAGGCACCTTGTGTCGTTTTGTTCCGGGGAACAGTTGCCTGACGTCTGCCTGGGGCCACCACCCTGCTTCTTACTGCCTGTTGGGATGCTACGCCTCCCTCCTCCTGTGCACTGCTGTCCTCGCTCTGCATATCCTCCTGCCAGGTTGGGTCAGTTACTGGATCATCCACCACGTCGTCTTCCTCTTCCGCACCCTGCTCCTCCTCCTGACTTCATGACAATTGTGTCTCATCATCGTCCACCCCTTGTTGAGACACGTTGCCAACTTCGTGAGAACGTGGCTGCTCAAATATTTCTCCTCATGACCCACTTCAACATGAGCTGGCGAGAGGTGTGAATGGAAACGTGAACGAACAGCTCTTCCGAGTGTCCAAGTGTGGGATCAGTAATGTCCGTGGACGTGTACTCGGCCTGGTGGTAGGAAGGAGGATCAGGTTCTGAAATGTGCGGTGCAGTATCACGGCTACTGACACTTGACCGTGTGGAAGACAGAGTGTTTGTGGTGGTGCCAATCTGACTGGAAGCATTATCCGCTATCAAACTAATAACCTGTTGACACTGGTCTTGGTTCAAGAGCGGTGTACTGCTGCGGTCCCCAAGAATTTGGCACAGGACGTGCGAGCGACTAGATGTGGCCCTTTGTTGTGGCGAAATTAGAGCTTGCACACGACCTCGGTCTCTGCCTGCACCACCATCACGTCCACTTCCTTGTTCGTTGACAACGCCCTTGCGCATTTTGCAATGCTGTGCTGATGTGTATTCACTAGACTTGTGCGTTATATCCAAGTTTTTGCAAAACGCACACAAGTGCAGCGGAAAGTTGCCACCAACAGGCACACACGTGCGGTTTTTAAATGCAAGCACGGAGGCACTAAGAACCTAACAGGTCTCTATCCAGGGACAACGTGGAGCCTCCCAATTTTTGGCTGCCCTGCCTAAGGGCTATACTACAATAGACCCACTTCCTTACAATGGGCACTTCAGGTTTACAGGCCCTCATGCACGTCTGTATGCAGGGACAACGTGGAGCCTCCCAATTTTTGGCTGCCCTGCCTAAGGGCTATACTACAATAGACCCACTTCCTTACAATGGGCACTTCAGGTTTACAGGCCCTCATGCACGTCTGTATGCAGGGACAACGTGGAGCCTCCCAATTTTTGGCTGCCCTGCCTAAGGGCTATACTACAATAGACCCACTTCCTTACAATGGGCACTTCAGGTTTACAGGCCCTCATGCACGTCTGTATGCAGGGGCATTGGTGAACCTCCCAATTTTGGACTGCCCTGGCAAAGGAAAATACTACAAAGACTCACTTCCTCAAAATGGGCACATTAGACTTAGAGGCCTTTATGTACGTCTCTTCTCAGGGACATCGGAGTGCCACACAATGTTTTACGTGAAATCTTTCATGTATTAATCTCAAAAAGTAACATACATTAGCTCTATCTCACTATTGGGTATGTGCCCTTAACATTTCCGCCATGAAAATTCATTTTGGTGTCATTTTGGAAGGTTTTCTGGTGAGTCCGTAAAAATGGCGTAAAACGTGGACAAAATTGTTCACAGCTGTGACTTTTGAGTGATAAATGCTTCAAGGGGTCTTCCCCATGCTGTTGCCATGTCATTTGAGCACTCTTCTGAGACTTTTGTGCCATTTTTAGGGTTTCTACATGCTGCCGGGGGTCATTTCACAAAAATACTCGGGTCTCCCATAGGATAACATTGGGCTCGGTGCTCGGGCCGAGTACACGAGTATCTTGGGATGCTCGGCCCGAGCCTCGAGCACCCGAGCTTTTTAGTACTCGCTCATCACTACACTCCAGTTTTAGCCATTGTAGGTAGTGTTGCCTGCTGAGAAATTGCTATTGAACAACATAAAATGGTGTTCTTCTAACTTTTAGTAACTAAATAATTTATCTTTTGTGTCAGGTGTCTGACATGTATGGTCGTAGGGTTGTGAAATATCTGTTTAAAAGATGAAGGATACATTAACCATGAGTGATTAAAACCGTACAAAGTTGTCGTAGAAAAGGGAATAGGCGGGGTGTTGCAGGTGTACGTGTGGGAAGTTCTGTTAGTCAAAGGTCTAGTGAGCAAACAGCCTGTCCCAAGATAAATGAGAACAACTTATGTTACTGGGCAGCCTACTACACTATATTTGTTTGCCAGCCGTACATCGATTCAACTTGGAAATGAGGCTCATCAACATCACATGGTAGAGTGGGTTTCAAGCGTTGTATCAAATAGCCTCTCATCTTCCTCCACCTCCACATCACATACAGTTAATTCCTCAGAGGTGCCACCCCAATTACACTTGTTTGCGCCATGTCATAATCTCCAACCGGCAAACTGACTGTGAAGAATCAGACATGGTCGTGTCTACAGAGCTCTTCACATATTCTATCCCATGGGCATCACAGGTCCGCTCTAAAGATTCCTAGACTGTTGAGTAGGAAAGCATCTGCACCGATGCCCAAAATCTTTGTGAGTTGGATCCTGGCTCAAACAAAGTAGGGTCCCAGCAGGATCCCCACCCTCGTCAACTGACGTTAAGCCCCTGGGATGGAGGTGTTGATGATGAAACTCAGAAACCTGAGTCGTACGCATACTGTGATGTGATCACAGGTCCGTAAGAGGAGGAGGGGGACAATATAGAGCAAAATGATGAAGTTGTAGATCCACTTGGTGTGAACCCAGAGGCACGCAGTTGACTAGCTCAACTGATGACGATGAGGAGGAAGCTGAGGATGTTTCAGTGCACTGTGCCGCCCCTGCAGCAGTCGAACTGCTCGGATCAGGGGTTGCTGTGGTTCGAGGGTCTCTGAACCTAGGGGCTTGCGGCCACTCAAATGTAAAGGGGTGTATTTACAGGGGATGAATGTTCTTGACGCCACCTGCGGGTTGCGGTAAAGGGGAGTACCGCCGCTGCCAAAGGGAGTACCGGGGCAGATGGTGTGGGGGCAGCCAAGTGTCAGTCCCTCAGCAGGTAGGGAAGGCCCCGGACAGTGGGGATTTGGTAAACGGGTGGCTTGGCCTTGGAAACCAGGGTGCAGGGGTCAGATTACTCACTGCAGTAGTCATGGTGCTGGATTAGGTGGAACAAGCAGACACTCACACAGATGGTAAACCAAAGTCTCTAGGCACCACAGTCTCTACGGGAGGTCCCGTCCAGGTCTCGTCCCACCAGTGTCACTTGGTAATTGTGGAGCCCTGCCTCCATGTATAAATTGATTGACTGTTGTGGCTCCTCGGCTTGAAGCTTTTGGGGCCCCGCTACCCGTGTGTATGGCAGCTGTGCTCTTGATGGCTGGCATTTGGGATTTTAGTGGGTTGTGTAGTTTGGAGAACCCTATCCCCCACATTGTGCTGATGCCTTCAATATCTGAGCTCTTGGGGAAAGTTCATAAAGAGACTATCCTCCACAGGTGAATTATCTGGTTGCATGAAGCTACACCCTGATTTAGGGTCCAGTACCCCACCGCGCTCGGTACTGGTCCGGTTACTGGACTTCTGGTGCCGACCATTCTCCAAAACTAAGTCTGTTACACCTCTCCAATACCCTGCGACCGGGTTTCCGACTCCTGTGGTTCCGGACCACCATCTGCGACCCAACCTGTTGCCTCCCTGGGAGCTCCAATTCCCTAGCTCCTCAATCCTTGAGGGCTAACTCACAACTCCTTGTCTCCCCTTCTACCAGTCTGCCTGACCTCTAAGTGGGCGGCCCTGCTCCAACCTGACCAACCCACTGGTGTGTCTGTACATGTCTGGTATGAGGTGTGGTTAGGATTTGTAGTGCGGGTGTTAGTAACACTGTTGATGGGAACCTGGAACCATGGGGGGTAGGCCATGCACCCTGGGGGACAGGATACAGTTCCCTGTAGCACCCTGATGAAGTCAGGGGCTCTACATTCCCCCTTGGTTAAATGTAGCTTGTCGCCGAGCTACCAGACACCTTGAGTTTTATTAAAACTGTAATTGAAAAAAGATAACAGGTTAAATATTCTTCCTACACAGGAGAGGTAATGCACTTTAATGTTACAAACTTTCAGAGTTTAACTTGAGAATAACTGGGAACGCTACCGGTTGTAGCGATAGCTGGTAGCTCAGCCTACTCTGCTGCAGCTCCTTCCTGCGACAGTCCATTCCCATTGTCCCTTTCCCTTCAACTTGCCACCCAAAACACCTGAACCCTGGTGCCATCGCTAGCCATGGTGTCGCACCACCCCGAGTTCCTTGCTGTGTCCGTGGTGATGGGGACTGAACCCTGGTGGTTCAAGGGATGACTCTGGTAAACCTTTTGAACTTTCTGGTATCCACTACCCTTGCGCCATCTTCCACCAAGAGTCTTTGGGTACCACCTCCTAGCAGCAAACCATCCAGGACCCTGATGGCCTTTTTACTATCAACAAGCACTATAAAAAGATTCAACAAGAATGGTGCAGTACATATGTTTAACCATTAACTTCATTGTTGTCCTCCACCAAGGACCCCTGTGACCATCCTGTGTTGCCCAGGTCCCTGATGGCCCCTCTCCTTAAACGTAACACTGTAGAGGGGTTCAACAAGGACGAGAGTACAGTAATTAAACGTTCCAACCTTTAACTTTGTTAATGTCGTGGGGTTAGCACTTCCATGTTAAGCTACCACTGCTGCTCCTGAGAACCGGTTCCGGCTCCCTGGTGCTGGACGTTCCCCAGACACACTCTAGGAAAGTGCCCTGGCAGGCCGCAGCGGCGGCAGATTGGCACCACAACATCAATGGTCTCAGCCGGAGACTCGTTATCTGAGGTGGATTCCTCTTCACACTCCATCACCAGCATCTCCGGCACCGAATGTGCTGGCAGGGAGATTCAGTAGCTGTTTCCTCCAAAGCGCGGGACCCAGGCTGCTTCCGGTGTACTGGAGCCCGAATCTATCTCTTTCTCCAGGTGGGCGGCCCTGCTAAAACCTGACCAACCCACTGGTGTGTCTGTGCATGTCTGGTGTGAGATGTTGTTGGGATTTGTAGTGCGGGTCTTAAGGGGGCTTTACTCGGTAGTGATATCGGTAACGATCGGTACCGATATCGCTAGCGTGCGTACCCGCCCCCATCGTTTGTGCAACATGGGCATATCGTTGCCCGTCGCGCACAAAATCGCGCTCCCCCGTCACATGGCTTACCTGCCCTGCGACGTCGCTCTGGCCGGCGATCCGCCTCCTTTCTAAGAGAGGGGTCATTCAGCGTCACAGCGACGTCACACGGCAGGCGGCCAATAGAAGCGGAGGGGCGGAGATGAGCGGGACGTAAACATTCCGCCTACCTACTTCCTTCTGCATAGCCGGTGGAGGCAGGTAAGGAGATGTTCCTCGCTCCTGCGGTGTCACACACAGCGATGTGTGCTGCCGCAGGAACGACAAACATCATCGCTAATTAGAAATAAATGACTTTTGGTTTTAGGGCGAGCTCTCCACGGCAAACGATTTTTGCCGCTTTTGCGATCGTTTTAGATCGCACAAAACTGTTACACGCTACGATATCGTTAATGACGCCGGATGTGCGTCACAAACAACATGACTCCGACGATAAAACATTAACGATATCGTAGCGTGTAAAGCCCCCTTTAGTGACACTGTTGATTGGAACCTGGAACCATGGGGGGTAGGCCCTGCACCCTGGGGAACAGGATGCAGTTCCCTGTAGCACCCTGATGTAGTCAGAGGCGCTACAGTACATTCTCGCACAAACACGTAGTGATGCAACCACGAGAAGCACTACATCCTCAGCTACAAATGTGGCTGTGGCCAGTGGTAGTTGCGGGTTTGCAGTTTGCAAGAAATTTTGCCTAGCCTGGGACTTTATTGAGAATGCAAAAGATGACCGAACTTCTTTTATCTGCCAGCGTTTTAAACGACTGAGTAGAGGCAGAAATTGTAATACTTTGACTACTACAAGCATGAACAGGCATTTGTGCAGTCAACATGCATTACTGTGGGAATCTCACTTCGCTAAAATGTGGACTAATGGGCCTACCCAGCCACCGGCCACCAAATCAACATCATCCGCCACTTGTTCCTTCTCCTGCGTCACAGGGGAAAGGATTGTAACACAGGTCTCCGACCACAGAACCTCCTCTTGTTTACCTGCTACTATGGGGTGAGTGAGGGACCGTCAGGTGTTATGTAACTGACCATGCCTGGTGCTTTAGATCCATGTGAGACATCGAGCACACCACATGGGTCTCAATCCAGCATTCAATCTACCCCTACACCTTCCACCCAGTCCACCAGTCGGTTATTCACACTTTCCTACCCCCTCTCTCAGCACAGCAGCCAGCCCTCGGTAACTCAGGTTTGGTCACGTAAAAGACCATTTCCTCCCACACATGGCAAAACAAAGTGCTTGAACTTTAAAATTGTTGGCCATGGAAATGGTGCCTTTCCGCCTGGTGGATAGAGAGTTTCCAAAACCTGATGGCCGTCGCAGTCCCCCAGTACCAGTTTCCCAGTCGCCATTACTTCTCTAATAAAGTTGTGCCTGCGTTAGACCATCAAGTCGCAGCCAAGATTACCTTTTCCTTGGAAAACTCTGTGTCTCCTAGAGTGCAATTCACCACTGACACCTGGACCAGCAAGCATGGGCAGGAGCGTTACAGCTCGCTGACTGGGCATTGGGTTACTCTGGTGGCTGCAGGAACAGGTGGGGAAGGGGCTGCTTCCAAAGTGTTGAAATCCCCAAGGCTTATGGGACAAAATTCTGGATGTACCGCTTCCTCTTCTGCTTCTGTGACGCCCTGGACTGGTCAGGTCATCCCAGGTAGTCACACACACAACACAAACCCTCCCAATTAGGTGACATCAGTCAAAATTAAAAAACCTTGTCACCACCCTTCAGGTTTGATGTCCACACCAGGGGGTGGAGCCAGGTGGTTGGCTCCACGCACCGAGTAGTTCACAGGCCTGGAGGCGGGAAAAGACACAAGTTGACAAGAGATTAGTCTTGACAGTGAGAGAGGGAGGTCGCGTTCAAGGGCAGACCTGTATCCAGGCCTGCCAACAGACTACTTCGGTGGCTGGGTCGGAGCCCAGTCAACTTTGGCAAGGAGGCAGACGGTAGTGGCCGCCTGCAGGAGCTGGGGGTACAGCCGGTAGAACCGTAGGGACCGGGGTCGGGCGGTGGCCCGCCGGTACCGAACCGGGAAACCGATTGGAAACCGGAGCACCAGGAGGGCTACTCAGACCCAGACGAAGCCCAGAACTGACAGGGCCGAGTCAAATCAACTGATTGCGGACAAGACTAAAGGACCTATCCCACACAAGTCCCGTTAGAAGACAACAGCCCAACCATACAGGGTAAAAGCCACCTCCAAGGCATAGAGACCCAAAGGGCCAGCGTCTGCAGGCAAACGGGCTCCTACGGCATATACAAGTTGGGGAGCGGACTACTGGTGTCTAGGCATAGGAGTCAAACATTCACATACAGAGGTGCAGGAGAAAGGCGGAAACCACCAAGCTATTCAGGGAGAAGCTGCAGCCGGCTGTTGGCCTCGTTCATCACTCCATTTGATTTACCAGAGACTCCAGTGTATTGTGTCATAGTGAGTACACCAGTGCCTTCGGGCCGCACACCGCGCCGCATCGCACCAGCGTCCAGTATGCATCACCCACTCCCCCACCTCAGCACCTCCATCGGGCCCCTGGGACCATCGCTCCCCTACCCACGGAGGGGTCAACACCAAAGCTGTTCAACACCATCCCCGGGAGGCCTAGTTAACGGCAGCGGTGATGTCTATCTATTCACCACAACCCATGGGTGGCGTCACGAACTTACATCCCAAACCAGACCACCGTGGCCCCGGCCGTGGAACTCCCCATCAAGTCCCTGCGTGTAGCGCCAACTCCCTTGCAGAGCGACAAGACCCCCGGGTCCGTGAGAGGCTCGATCCACCACCTACCGTACGAGCACGGATCCGAGCGGCTCGGCGGTCGCAGCCGAGCCCACAGGGCAGTACATATCGACCCTTCTGGCGTCACGAACAGGATAGAACCGTCCACTTACCTGTGGAAGTGCGCCTTGGAAATTGCTGTTAGCGGCGTCCCGCTGAAAAATTGCAGAATCCGCCATCTTTGGCGCAAAAAGTTCTTGCCCGAGCCGTCTTCCCTGAGCAGAAAGGGCGCGAAAGTGAAACCCCGCCCCCTGAGAGCAGAGCGGTGCAAAAAGCAAGTAAAGTGCCCGGAAAAGACCAAGGGGTGAAGATCCAGCCTCATGTGACTGAGGATATAAAAGGCAGGGACGCCAGAACTCTGCTACCCGTTGTGTCCCTGGTTCCCGAGAGTGCAACATGTCCGCCCCGTTTGAGAAGCCCGAATTCCCGGAGCCTGCGCCCGGAACAAAAGCATGGGTGGAAGCCCAGATGACTCTAATGTGTTGCCGCGTACAAGTGCAGGTGAGGTACTTAATGGAGCAGTGGGCAATCGAGATGGGGGAGATAGCTTCGGCTGTGCGGGCACGTGAGATGGAGGCAAATTTGGAGGAGCGAGTTGGCGACCCACGCCACTATGTCCTGAAGGGACCGGTCGCTGCGGCTGAGGGACCCGGTCTGCCCCCGCTTCCCCTGTCGCCTCCTCCACAGCCCGTTCCAGCTGCCGCTGCCCTCCCGCTCGGTCTGCCGCCCCCGAAACCGGTGGTGGAACCCGTCCCAACTGCCCATGAGGACCCACCTGTAGATGCGGTTCACGGACGGCCATACACTCGGCCTGCACCAACCCCATTGCCATGGAAGGTGCCCGTCCCGGACGTGATCCCGCCAGTCCCGGCGAAGCCTAGAGAGGCCCCGGCAGTCCGCCCGGCTGAGGGGGAGAGCATTACCCGAAAGAAGGCCCCGAAGGTGAGGCAGGCCGTTCCCGGGTCTAGAGCCTCGGCTGAGGTCCCGAGGGGAGGCCGCTGCAAGGCAGCATAGCCAGCCGCGCTGCAGCGGGATTCCCCCCAGAGGGTGACGGTCGTGGCCGCCACCGGGGAACTCCAGCTGGGCCAGACCTCCACCCGTAGAGACCCCGGGCACGCAGTCACCCCGTACTGGGAGCGGTGGCCAAACCAGACGGGCCGGGAGATCGAGGCCTGTGAAAGAAGGAAAGCCAAGATCCTAGCCCGCACGATCCAGGAAAAGGACAATTTGAGGAGTGCCACCTACCGGGTGCGAGGCCAAAAGTAACAGGGCCAGGTCCGGAGATTTGACCGTGACCGCGGATGGGGGTTCATTTATGAGCCCGGCCTGGAGGCCGAAGTGTTCTTCTCCCGCAGAGATATAAACCCGCACCTACCCTATGGTCACCCGGACCGTGACCTGCTACCCGGCGACTTGGTCCAGTACACCCATCATAGTGGGGAGAGGGTCTGGTTTGCCCTGGATGTCCGCCTGACAGAGGGTCGCAGTGCCCCGGAGCGGCCCCAGTACCCTCCCCCGCCATACAGCATTGGAGTGACCATTGAGGCTGAATATGAGGAGGAAGAAGACCAAAGTTAAAGGCAGCGGAACCCGGCTGCCAAAGTGACACAGTCCCCGTTGGGACCATACTGCCCATTGTTTTTGCCCCGTTTACCAAGAGACAAAGCCGAGAACTGTCAGGCCACCCAAAAACTATTGGGTTTGTAAATAATACCTTCCCTTAACCGGCCGTCCAGTTTCACCGCCTCCGGAGAGGCAGACTGGAGGATGGGCCTGCGGGAAACAGATGGCCGAGGCCCGCCACCACTAAAACTGGTGGCCATCCTCCGAGTCAGGGCTCCCCTGGACGTGGGGCCTCTGAAAGGACCGTGAAACCTGCACCCATCCCGTTAAGCACACCTAGGCCCATTCCTGGACCTTGGAAAAGGGGTGCTGCCCACTTCTTAAGGGCAGCATCAAGGCTAAGTTGTTTGGGCGGGTGACTGAAGGACCCGGTTCCCGTGTTAATAAAAATGTTTTACGTTCGTAACGTTCAAGTATGTGCCTCCCATAAGGGAAGATCCAAGAAGCTAAAAATGTTGAAAGTTTGTACAAATGTTAGTATGCTTGTCCTGTGTTCCCATTTTTCTATCTTTCAGAAACAAACAAAATAAACCAGTGATGGACGGGCAGCCCACAGATGGTCTGCATTAAACCAAGGGGGAATGTGATGCCCTGGACTGGTCAGGTCGTCCCAGGTAGTCACACACACAACAGACCCCGTTCCGATTAGGTGACAGTCAAACTTAAAAACCTTGTCACCACCCTCCAGGTTTGATGTCCACACCAGGGGGGGCGGAGCCAGGCGGTTGGCTCCACCCACCGAGGAGTTCACAGGCCTGGAGGCGGGAAAAGACACAAGTTGACAAGTGTTCTGTCCCCACTTAAAGGCGATTGAAGGCGCGTAGTTGTGAGATGTTGTAGACATTTTTCCTATAGGTGAGGCAGACATGACCAGACTGCTCCAGAGTTAAACATGCACATGCTGAGATGAAACGATGGTGGTTTATTTTCTCCAAAGGTTAAGGACATGCAGAAGTACGGCGGTCCAAGTACCTGGCATTCTGGTTCTCCAATGATGCTTGTTTCTGAAGCTACTAAGGTCAGAAGACTTTGCTTCTAGCAGCTCTAATAAGGGATGTGATTCTCACAAAAACTCTGGCTGAACTGAACATGCCAGGATGTGATGCAAGAGGTTCAGCAGACACTCTCATAGGCTGGACAAAAGAAACAGAAGAGCCAAAAGGTCTGACCAGTAGATGGCAGCAGAGACAAGCATGTAAAACATTAAATAACAGTTTTAACTAAAACAAATAGAAACAGCCCACTCCCCGTCTGAAATTCACTTTGGGGATTTCACTATTGAGTCCATAATACAACCTGAAAGGAAAGGCATGTTAAATGCAAAACAATATCAATTGAGTCCAAAACAAGAAGGATGACTCAAAGTTCAGGTCCGGTAGCGTTCATCCCGTAGGGACGCTGTTACGGGGGGCTGTCTGATAATAAAACCTAAAGGAGTAACAGACAGTCAGGGTCCACCGTGCAAAGACTCTGCTGCAGACTATGGCAGAGTGCAATACCTCTGTTAAACTCACAGAGGAATATAATTAGTAAATAAGGCAATTCCTCCCTTACTTGGAGGGTGTGTGGAATGGTCTCTGTGAATAATCACAGAGACAAAGGCAGTGAGTGTGAAATGGCACCTACCTAGGTCCGTTCCTCTAGTGGTGCCAAGAAATGGACAGCAGCGTAAGCCGCACAAATCTCCTACCTGCGTTCGCTCCACTAGTGTGCGAGGACACGAACCACTAGATATGGCACGTGCCTAGGTCCGCTCTTCTAGTGGTGCAAAAGAGACGAACAGCAGCGTAAGCCGCACAAAGCTCCTACCTGCGTTCACTCCACTAGTGTGCGAGGACACGAACCACTAGATATGGCACCTGCCTAGGTCCGCTCTTCTAGTGGTGCAAAAGAGACGGACAGCAGCATAAGCCGCACAAAGCTCCTACCTCTGTTCGCTCCCCTAGTGTGCGAGGATACGAACAACTGCCAGACGCAGTATAAGGAACGTTACTCTAGCGGCAACGTCCACCTACGAGTAGAATCACAAGGCCCAGCCAGACCATGTGCCTCAGGCACCTGCCTATGTCCGCTCCCCTAAGAGGTAAGGATACGGACTGCAGCCGAAGCTGTAAGGTATAAGAACACAACCCTGCCGGTAGCGCTCACCTAGCATAGACAGAGAGATGCCTAGAGGAACGTGCACAGAGCGTCTACTCTCATGCATGAACCAAGAGGACTGAGCGCCGTGCGGCGTGCGGCAGGGTCTTATATAGACTCTGTGCCTCATCCAAGATGGAGGACACCAGAGCCAATCCGCTGCCAGAACGACATGAATGACGTCACGCTGGCCTATCACCGAGCAAAGCGTCACAAGCACATGATCAGCGACCAATCGGCATAGAAGGTGTCAGAGACATGTGACCTTGTGTCAGCGATGATGTCACCCGCACATGTGCAATGGCTCCAAGATAGGACTTAGTCTCCAGCGCTTGCACATGTGCAGTAGCAAGAAATCTGGACATAGTCTCCAGTGCTCGCACATGTGCAGTAGCAAGAAATCTGGACATAGACTCCAGTGCCACAGCAACCGTAACAGATGCTCTCTCCAACTGGCCTTGCAAAGGTCTTCGTCTAACCTTTCCTGATGACCTTTAGCTCCACCTTCCGAACATTGCCGTCCTGACTAGGCAGTATCCTAGTAATCAGTCCCATAGGCCAGTCAATCCTTTCTGTGGTCTGGTCTTTCATGAGGACTAGGTCTCCTTCTTTGAGGTTCGGCTTGGGATGTCGCCACTTCTTTCTTCCTTGAAGAATGGTGAGGTATTCCTTCCTCTATCGGTTCCAGAAGTAGTCAGCCAAGTATTGAACCCGTTTCCAATGTTTTCGATAAGTGTTCGCGTGGGTGAACTCTTCGCTGGGCATTACCGCGTTGTCAGTTTTTTGGGTAATAAGAATAGTAGGAGTAAATATGGTTGGTGTTTCTGGATCCATGGTCACCGGAACAAGGGGTCTTGAATTGATAATGGCTGAGACTTCAGCTAAAAGAGTGACTATATATATATATATATATATATATATATATATATATATACATATATATATATGTGAGTCTTGAGGAATTGACGTCCATTAGCATGGAGTTCAAGATGTTGCGTGAAATCCCGATCATCCTCTCCCAGGTGCCTCCCATGTGAGAACTGTGAGGGGGATTAAAGATCCAGGTGCAACCTTTCTCTGCCAGCTGATCTTGGATAGGCTTGGTGTCGATGTTCAGTTCTCTACATGCACCGATGAAGTTGCTTCCACGGTCAGACCTCAGCTGTTTCACTGGTCCTCTGATGGCAAGGAACCTTCTCAAGGCATTGATTAGGCTGGAGGTATCCATGGACTCTAACACCTCAATGTGAACGGCTCGAACACTCATTCAGGTGAATAACACAGCCCACCGCTTGCTGTTTGCTTGGCCGCCGCGAGTTCGGTGTGTGGACACCATCCATGGTCCGAAAACGTCGAGGCCCACGTAGCTGAAAGGTGGCTCTGTAGAAAATCTGTCTGTAGGCAAGTCAGCCATTTGTTGGTACAGTTGTTTTCCTCTCGCTTTACGACAGTGCACACAATCGTGTAGTATTTGTGCTACATGTCTCTTCATCCCAATAATCCAGAGGCCTACAGACCGTAAAGCCCCCTCTGTAATTTGCCTGCCTTGGTGTTCAGTCTTTTCATGGTGGTGTCAGCAAGACTGTAACATGGTGTTTGTTGGGAATGATGAGAGGATTTTGTTCTGCAACTCCAAGTTGAGCCTGATTTAAACGACCACCAACTCTCAGTAAGCCGAAACTGTCGATGACTGGGTTTAAATTGGCAAGAGGGCTTCTTAATGGAATCTGCTGTTTGTTGTATAAACACTTCCATTCTATGGCGAATTCACTCTGTTGGAGGTGGCGTATTATGAGGAACTCACTATGGGAGATGTCCTCAGCAGAAAATCGTCTTGATTGATTGTAGATGTAACCTAAAACGACCTTACTGTCAGTGTAGTATTGGACCTCATCTATTTCGATACACAGTTCTTGTCGTATGAAGTCGGCAATTTCCACTGCCAAAACGGTGCCACAGAATTCCAGTCTGGGAATGGTATGGTCGGGTTTCGGGGCTAGCTTCGCCTTGCCAAATGCAAATCCAATGTAGTTTTGTCCGTTGGGGTCTGTCACTTTCAGGTATGCAACCACTGCTATTGCTTCTGTGGAGGTGTCTGAGAAGATGTGGAGTTCCTTCTTTATGCTAGAGGTGAGGGAGATTTTGATATAACATCTTGGGATGTGAATGTTGTTCAACCCACACAATGACTGTTTTCAAGCTTCCCATTTTTGTTGTTTGTCAGAAGGGAGTGGGGTATCCCAGTCCTTGACGGTTTCAGATAATTGTCTCAGCAAGGATTTGCCTTGTATAGTGATAGGCGCCACAAATCCCAGCGGGTCGAATAAGCTGTTCACTATAGAAAGGACACCACGTTTTGTGATTGGCTTGTCTGAGCAACTTACTTGAAATCCGAAGGAGTCGGCTGCAAGATCCCATCTGATGCCCAGGCTCCTCTGCACGGGTGGACTGTCTAGACCCAAGTCAATGTCCTTGAACCCAGGGGCGTGATCAACCGACTCAAAGGCTCTCATTACGGTCAGGCTGTTTGAAGCAATTTTGTGTAACCTGAGTTTTGCCTGGGACAGCATGCCTTGGGTCCTTTAGAGCAGATCAATGGCTGCTTCCTCGGTGGGTAATGATTTGAGCCCATCTTCTACATAAAAGTCTTTCTCAACAAAGTCTCTGGCGTCTGTTCCATACTCAGACTCTCCCTCTAATGCGGTTCTCCGGAGGCCATAGGTTGCAACTGCGGGTGAAGGGCTGTTTCCAAATACGTGGACCCTCATACGATATTCCACCATCTCTTTATTGGTGTCATTGTCCTTGTACCACAGAAACCTGAGGAAGTTCCGGTGGTCCTCTCTGACTATGAAAGAGTGGAACATCTGTTCAATGTCGGCAGTGATGGTGACAATCTCTTTTCTGAACAGCAGCAATACTCCTACCAAGTTGTTTGTTAGGTTAGGACCTGTGAGGAGAACATCGTTAAGGGATACGCCTTCATGTTTGGCGCTGGAGTCGAAGACAACCCTGATTTGATTCGGTTTTTGTGGGTGGTATACACCGAATGAAGGCAGATACCAGCACTCTTCATTCTTCTTCAAGAATGGAGCAGGTTCTGTGTGGTTGTTGCAGAATATTTTGTCCATAAAGGCAACAATGTGTTCTCTCATTTCAGGTTTGCTGTTCATAGAACGCTGAAGAGAGTTAAATCTGGTCTGAGCTTGATCTCGGTTGTTTGGGAGTCTTACCCTGGTAGATCGGAAGGGTAATGGAGAGACCCAGTGGTTTGTTTAGTCTTTAGAAAACTCACAGTCCATTATTCCGATGAATTCTCTGTCCTCTACTGACAAGGCTACTTTATTGTCGTCCTTGGTTGTGAGAAAGACTGATCTTCCTAAGTTATCGATATGCAGAGAAGAAGCGATGTCAGGTAGCTGTATTGTGTCTGGAGACTTCTCTTTCACTCCATAGTGATGAGGACATGGCTTTAGGCAGGTTGTGTGCCCATCTCCATGCACATAAGTCTTGAAGGAATCAATTTCTGATCGATCAACGCACACATTTCCTATGACTACCCATCCCAAGTCCAGTCTCTGGGCATATGGTGCATAGTCAGGCCCATTACACTGCTGTTGTGTACCCTTAGATTGTCTCTGCCGAGCAGGAGTAGAATCTCTGCGTTATTGTCCAGAGGTGGGATAACACTAGCAAGGTGTCTTAGGTGTGGTTGATGAAATGCAGCTTCTGGGGTAGGAATTTCATTCCTGTGGCTGGGTATTTGGTCACATTCAACGAGCGTTGGTAGAGGTATTTCAGTCTTCCCATTGATAGGAGAAGCAATGAACCCCTGGGCTCTTCTGCCGCTAGTCTCTATGTGACCCGAGCAGGTGTTCAAGGTGTAGGGTTCTGATGGTCTATTAATTCCGAAGGCTTCAAAGAATTTGGTTCCTGCCAGGGACCGGTTGCTTTGGTCGTCTATGATGACATACACCTTCATTGCCTTTTCTGGATGTCCCTCGGGATAAACCTTGATGAGGCATATTTGGGCACAACATTTCTGCATTTTGCCCTCTCCACATAGCTCTGAGCAGGAGCAGGAGATGGCTGTGGTGGTGTCAGTCTGATTCTTGGACTCCCCGCCATGACTTGGAGTGGGAGTGGTGGTGACTGCAGCCGGTGTGTCTCTAGCTAGCTGGGTTGGGTGCATGGCTGAAACGTGTTTTTCACTATGACACTCCTCACACTTGACGATGGATTTACAGTTCTTGGCCATGTGCTCAAGTGATGTGCAGCATTTGAAACAGATCCCAAGCTCTGTGAGGACTTTCTTGCGCTCCTGTAGGGTTTTGGATCTAAACCCTCTGCACTTGTTCAGTGAATGCGTTTTTTATGGATGAGACATTCTTGATTGAAAGACTTATCTCGTGATGAGATGTACTGTTTATCTGTGGGTGCTGCAGGTGATGGTAGCTCAGTCTTCCTAACACTCATAGTGTTCTTAATGTCTCTGCATTTGTGTATGGCACCTTCATACCTTGATGATGATGATCTTGCAGCTGCCGAAGTGTTGAACTCTAGGAAGTCGAGGCTGGGGTCGTTCCTCATCTGGGCCTGCTCGTCGATGAACTTGCAGAAGTGAATAAATGGGGAAAAGGTGACGTCATGCACTCTTTTGTACCTTGAGACTGACGTTGCCCATTTCTCCTGCAGACTGTATGGCAGCTTCACCACGATTGGGTTCACTCCATGGGCTGTATCCAGGTAGCACAGCCCAGACAGATGAGGATCTCTTTTGGCGAGCTCCAGCTCCATGAGCAGATCACTTAGGTCTTGAAGCTTGTGGACTTCTATAAGGTTGATATTTGGGATGTCCTGCAGTCTCTTGAATAGGGCTTTCTCTATTGCTTCTGCGCTGCCAAAGGGGCATTCCAATCTTTGCCATGCAGCAGCGAGACCTGCTTCTGCTTGTCCCACATAGACGGTTCTGAGGCTCTTGATACGGTTTGTAGAGCCGGGGCCCAACCTCTTGATCAGGAGGTCGAGTTCCTGTTCTCCAGTTAAGTTGAGATTGGCGATGGCTGCCTTGAAAGTTGCTTTCCAGGCCCTGTAGCTCTCTGCACGATCATCAAATTTCGTGAGACTAGTGTTGATTAGCTCTCTGCTCACCATAAACCTGGCAAACTCAGACATATCTGATTTCTCACCACTTGTTGCCACGACGACTCGTGATGCCCCTGGGGCGTATGGGCTGCCTCGCGTGAATGGATGAGATGTTCCCGGGTAGAATGACGTTGCAGCAGGGTTGAGCTGTGGTTTAGCCTCTGTAGATTCTGATGACCGCTGCTTGAGCTATGGAAGTGGGTCAGGAAACACTTGGTTGCCATCTTGCCATGGTGACTGTTTGAGAGGGCACCTCTTGGTGACTTATTAATTTGCTCGGGTGCTTTAGGTTGTACTGGCACCGGTAGAGGTAAGTTTGAGGTTTCGGTGTTGTCGGCTTGGACGGTACTGCAAACCGGGGTTGCTACAGGTAACTGATTCAGTAATAGTCTTTTGTGCGATCAACTGGATTGTCTGCTTCCAGTGGTGGCGAGTGAGCTGGATCAGGACCTTGGATCAATGCTTGCTCAAGTAGTCTCACTTTAGCTAGCGCAACTTCCTCTTCCATCTGTGACCGAAGAATCTTGATCCGAGCCTCCGCTTCTGCCCTTTTGGCTTCTGCTTTAGCAGCTTCTGCTTTTGCAAGGGCTTCTGCCCTTTTGGCTTCTGCTTTAGCGGCTTCTGCTTTTGCATGGGCTTCTGCTTTAGCGGCTTCTGCTTTTGCAAGGGCTTCTGCTTCTGCCCTTTACATTTCTGCTTCTGCCCTTTTGGCTTCTGCTTTAGTGGCTTCTGCTTTTGCAAGGGCTTCTGCTTCTGCCCTTTTCGTTTCTGCTTCTACCCTTTTGGCTTCTGCTTTAGCGGCTTCTGCTTTTGCGGCTTCTGCTTTTGCAAGGGCTTCTGCTTCTGCCCTTTTCGCTTCTGCTTCTGCCCTTTTGGCTTCTGCTTCTGTCCTTTTCGCTTCTTCCTCTACCTCTCTTTTTATGAAGGAACGTCTCACCTTGGATTCTCCGCTCTTATACGGGCCTCTCTTATCCTGTCGCTCAGGGCTCAACTTCTTGAGGATGATGACTTGGATGACCGAGAGTAATGTCTAGATGAGGTTGATCAGTGTGATCTAGTTTTTTGCTGGTGATAGATACGGTATTCGGCCTTGTCTATGGTATCTTGCACCTTGGCATCTCTTTCCTTGTCCACCTCTTCTGCCTTGCTCATGTCTGAAAGAGCTTCATCAATTTTAGAGTCTTTTAGAAAGGTAATGTACCTTGTTGACAGTCTCTTGTATCTTTCATGAGCTGTGTTCAGCCGTTCCATAGCGGCTTGTAAGCATGCGGCATCACCTGATGAGGATTCGAGTCTTGACATGTAATAGGTGACTCGTTCCCACTGTTCTTCCAGGTGTTCACATGACTCATCTATCATAGTGTGATAGTTTTCAGTGGCCTTTATCGTGGGTTTGTAAGAGCTCTTCGGTCGGACAACTTGGTCTGCTAGAAGCATGGGATCTGCCTCCTGGGCTTCATAATGGACAGTATCAGATTGTATTTGCTCTGTTTCAGCAGTGGGGAACTGTCCGAGGTCTTTTTCGGCCATTTTGATTTAAGGTGTACTGTCTCTTTAAGAAACTTGACTTTTGAATAGGGGTCCGAAAATTGTTGTGCAGCTCTGCAAGGACTCCCTGATGAAATTCCCAAGGTGTCTTTAGCAAAACTTGGGGTTCGCAGTACAGCAATGTGCAGTAATAAGGTATAATGTACTGCAAGTCTATAGAAGGGGTATTGCAAGAGAGAAACAGCAGGTGCATAAACCGTCCCTTTACAATGCAAGCAGAGGTGATACAGGACATGGCAGATGGGAGAGCTTCCCCTTAGGCTTGTCCAGGCATGAACTGTTGCCGGCAGACTAGTGCACAAGGCTTGTTGCTAGGCAGATTACAAGGGAAGTTACAGGGTTCTTAGGGATCTGTAGCCAAGGTATTGAGCTGTTAAGCAGTCTTCTGACTGATTGGGCTCTCAAGGAAGTTTTTGCTTTGGGCTGTTAAGCAGTCTTCTGACTGTTCTGTCTCCACTTAAAGGCGATTGAAGGCGCATAGTTGTGAGATGTTGTGAGAATCTTACCTTCGTTTTTCCTATAAGTGAGGCAGACATGACCAGAGTGCTCCAGAGTTAAACATGCACATGCTGAGATGAAACAATGGTGTTTTATTTTCTCCAAAGGTTAAGGACATGCAGAAGTACAGCGGTCCAAGTACCTGGCATTGTGGTTCTCCAATGATGCTTGTTTCTGAAGCTACTAAGGTCAGAAGACTTTGCTTCTAGCAGCTCCAATAAGGGATCTGATTCTCACAAAAACTCTGGCTGAACTGAATATGCCAGGATGTGATGCAAGAGGTTCAGCAGACACTCCCATGGGCTGGACAAAAGAAACAGAGGAGCCGAAAGGTCTGACCAGTAGATGGCAGCAGAGACAAGCATGTAAAACATTAAATAACAATTTTAACTAAAACAAATAGAAACAGCACAATTAGTCTTGACAGTGAGAGAGGGAGGTCGAGGTCAAGGGCAGACCTGTATCCAGGCCTGCCAACAGACTACTCCGGTGGCTGGGTCGGAGCCCAGTCACCTTTGGCAAGGACAGATGATGGGAGAGAAGCAGGTTTAAATACCGTGCCAAACCACAGGAATCAAGGTGAAGTTGGTAAATCTCTTTTCTTTATTTTCACAGGTCTACGCGTTTCAAGGACATATCCGTCCTCTTCCTCAGGACAAATGTAGAGAATACTAATGATATAGTATTCTCTACATTTGTCCTGAGGAAGAGGACGGATATGTCCTTGAAACGTGTAGACCTGTGAAAATAAAGAAAAGAGATTTACCAACTTCACCTTGATTCCTGTGGTTTGGCGCGGTATTTAAACCTGCTTCTCTCCCATCATCTGAAATTACCCTTTTTTGCGGGACTGCTGCCTTCCACGTTCATTTCATGCTGTCAAAGGGGTTGTGACTGGCACAACCTCATCAGGTGAGTGTTCCTATTGCACATTCACTTCCCATTGTTATACCGGGTAAGACCCTATTTGCGCCTTTCTTCCCACAGTTTATTTCGACCTTTGGCAAGGAGGCAGACGGTGGTGGCCACCTGCAGGAGCTGGGAATACAGCCGGTGGAACCGTAGGGACCGGGGTTGGGCGGTGGCCCGCCGGTACCGAACCGGGGAACCGATTGGAAACCGGAGCACCAGGAGGGCTACTCAGACCCAGACGAAGCCCCGAACCGACAGGGCCGAGTCAAATCAACTGATTGCGGACTGGACTAAAGGACCTATCCCACACAAGTCCCGTAGAAGACAACAGCCCAACCATACAGGGTAAAAGCCACCGCCAAGGCATAGAGACCCAAAGGGCCAGCGTCTGCGGGCAAACGGGCTCCTATGGCATATACAAGTTGGGGAGCGGACTACCGGTGTCTAGGCATAGGAGTCAAACATTCACATACAGAGGTGCAGGAGAAAGGCGGAAACCACCAACCTATTCAGGGAGAAGCTGCAGCTGGCTGCGGGCCTCGTTTATCACTCCGTTTGGTTTACCAGAGACTCCAGTGTATTGTGTCATAGTGAGTACACCAGTGCCTTCAGGCCGCGCACCGCACCGCACCAGCGTCCAGCACGCATCACCCACTCCTCTGCCTCAGCACCTCCATCGGGCCCCTTGGACCATCGCTTCCCTACCCACGGATGAGTCAACACCAAAGCTGCGCAACACCGTCCCCGGGAGGCCTAGTTAACGGCAGCAGTGGTGTCCATCTATTCACTACAACCCATGGGTGGCGTCACAAACTTACATCCCAAACCAGACCACCGTGGCCCCGGCCGTGGAACTCCCCGTCAAGTCCCTGCGTGTAGCGCCAACTCCCTTGCAGAGCGACGTGACCCCTGGGTCCGTGAGAGGCTCGATCCACCACCTACCGTACGAGCACGGATCCGAGCGGCTCGGCGGTCGCAGCTGAGCCCGCGGGGCGGTACACTTCCTCCACTTCCTCTAGGGCCTCCACCTGCGCCATTAACCTCTTCAGTAATGTAACACGTGTTACAAGAGTGCAGAGAGTATCCTCCCCACCTCCGTACAGCTCGGCCAGGGCTCAACACAATAAGGAAGTGCTTATTAATTAATCTGCATCGGAGAACGCAGTCACACAGCTGCAGAGTTGTGGAAGGCTATCTGGGCCGAGTTTGATCAATGGCTGTCTCCACTGAACCTGGAACCTGGGAACGCCATATGCGACAATGGTGCAAACCTGTTAGCAGGCATACGACTGGGCAAGCTCACACATGTGCCTTGAATGGCTCATGTTCTGAACCCAGTTGTACAGAAATTTCTATCACAGTATGCGCTGCTGCAGAAGGTATGGTTGATGTGTGCGCACTTCCGCCGTTCGCAGTCCGCAGTTAATCGACTGGCAACAATACAAAGGAATTTGGCCTACCCGTTAAACTGTTGATATGTGATGTGCTGACACAGCGGAATTCCACTCTGCACATGTTTTTGCGACTGTACCAGCAGCAGCAAGGTCTGCTGCAGTACACCTTGAGGCATAAACTTGGACAATACAGTACGAAGGTGGGGAAAATCATGTTTGCGGAGTAGGCAGAGATCAAGGCCCTCTGCACCCTCCTTGACAGTTTTGAAATGGCTACAAACGTTAGCGCTGATGATGTCATCATCAGTATCACTATTTCGCTTATCTACATGTTGGAGCACACTTTGAATATTCTGCGGGCGGAGGTTGGGGTCCCAGAGGAAGAGGAGAAAGCAGAGAAGTATGAGGAAGTGTGTGAATTAGAGGTGTGCCGCCCCTGAAGCGGATCGAACCGCTCAGATCCGTGCGATGACTTGTGGCTCGAGGGTCTCCGGACCCGGGGGCTTTGGGCCACTTCTAAATGGAAAGAAGGAAGTTATTTACAGGGGAGGTATAGTTCATGACACCAGGGGAGGAGTCCTGTGAGGATAATTTGCATATTCCCAGTGCCTTCTGGGATAAGTGAAAAGTCACCGCGAGCTCAAGGAGAACCAGGTTTTGGCCGTTACAGCCGGAAGGAAGACTTCTGAAAACCAGGGGAGGAGTCCTGTGAGGATAATTTGCATATTCCCAGTGCCTTCTGGGATAAGTGAAAAGTCACCGCAAGCTCAAAAACCACCGGGTTTTGGCCGTTACAGCCGGAAGGAAGACTTCTGAAAACCAGGGGAGGAGTCCTGCGAGGATAATTTGCATATTCCCAGTGTCTTCTGGGATAAGTGAAAAGTCACTGCGAGGTCAAGAAGAACCGGGTTTTGGCCGTTACAGCCAGAAGGAAGGCTACTGAAAACCGCACGCCGCTAGGCGAGAATTTTGGCCCGTCTTCTTCATTGTGAGTGTGAGTGAACAAAGTGTGAGCAAAAGTAAGTGTGAGTAGAATTGTTTGTATTTAGTTGTTTAATTACTTAACATTTGTTTAGTGCTATCTCCATTAGAAAATGTGCTCCACTATTGCTAATGCGATCCAGTGTACATCATGTCTAATGTATGCAGTCCTTGAAAAGCCGTTCGAGGGTGCATACTGTTGGTCGAGATGTGCGCAAGTTGCACATTTGGAAGCCCAGATACTGCATCTAAATGAGCAGCTGGCAACATTGAGATGCATTAGCAATATGGAAAGGAGTTTGCTGCTCACTGGGCAGCAGCTTGCTGGGTCAGATGTGGGGGAGGATCGTAGTAGGGAGTGGCAGGACGGTGAGGTAGGTAGCTGGGTGACAGTTAGAAAGGGGGGTAAAGGGAAAAGTGCTACTCCTGAACTGACACTCCCCAATAGGTTTGCAAACTTGGCAGATGAGGGAGATGTCATTACAGGGGTAGCATTGCTGCAGTAGGGCATGACCTCTGAATGCCAGAGGAGTGTCTGCTCCAGTAAGGAGGGGAATAGGAGTGCAGGGCAGGCAAGACAGGTACTGGCAGTGAGGGACTCAATTATTAGGGGGACAGATAGGGCAATCTGTCACAAAGACAGGGATCGGCAAACAGTGTGTTGTCTTCCTGGCGCTTGAGTTCGGCACATCGCTAATCGGGTTGACAGATTACTGGGAGGGGCTGGGGGGGACCCAGCGGTCATTGTACACATTGGCACAAATGACAAAGTTAGAGGTAGGTGGAAGGTCCTTAAAGATGATTTCAGGGAATTAGGTTGTAAGCTTAAAGCAAGGACCTCCAAGGTGGTATTTTCGGAAATACTACCTGTACCACGAGCCACACCAGAGAGGCAAAGGGAGATCAGGGAGGTTAACAGGTGGCTCAGGAATTGGTGTAGGAAGGAGGGTTTTGGGTTCCTGGAGAAATGGGCCGATTTTTCAGTTGGCTACAAATTCTATGCTAGTGATGGGCTGCATCTTAATGGGGAGGGTGCAGCTGTGCTGGGGCAGAAGATGGCTAGATGGTTGGAGGAGTGTTTAAACTAGGAATGGGGGGCGAGGGTATTCACTTTATAGAAGGGGAATGTAGTGCAGATAATGACCAGGGCACAAGTAATGAAATTGAGGGTGGTACGGGGGGAAGGGTTAGGACAGTTAATACAGTAAGCAGGAATAAAGGTACAGAGTCATACGTAACGTGCATGTACACTAATGCCCGAAGCCTCACAAATAAGGTGGAGGAATTAGAATTAATATTGTTGGAAAAAAAATATGATATAGTGGGGATATCAGAGACATGGCTGGATGAGAGCTATGACTGGGCTGTTAACTTACAGGGTTATAGCCTATTCAGGAATGACCATACAAATAAGCGAGGGGGAGGTGTGTGTCTATATGTAAAATCATCCTTAAAACCCATCCTGCTTGACAACATATGTGAGGGTACTAAGAATGTAGAGTCCCTATGGGTGGAGATAAGAGGGGGGGAGAATGAATAATAAAATACTGATAGGGGTGTGTTATAAGACGCCGAATATTATGGAAGAGGTAGAGAATCTCCTCATAAAGCAAATTGATAAAGCAGCGAGTCTCGGAGAGGTAATTATTATGGGGGACTTTAACTATTCTGATATAAATTGGGGAACAGAAACTTGCAGTTCCAGCAAAGGAAATAGATTTTTGATAACAATGAAAGATAATTACCTTTCACAAATGGTACAGGACCCCACAAGAGGGGGATCACTACTAGACCTTGTACTAACCAATAGGCCAGACCGCATATCAAATATACAAGTTGGGGGGTTACTTGGGGAATAGTGATCACAAAATAATACGTTTTCAGGTATTCTTAAGTAAGATGTATAGTAGAGGGGCTACAAGGACACCAAACTTCAGGAAAGCAAATTTCAAACGGTTGAGAGATGATCTTAGTGCAATAAACTGGGATGACGTACTAAGTAATAAAAGTACACAAAGCAAATGGGAGACATTTATGAGCATCCTGAATAGGGCTTGTGCAGAAAATATACCCTATGGGAACAAACATGCTAGAAATAGGAGGAAAACCCTATGGCTAAATAGAGCTGTAAGGGAAGCAATAAAAGAAAAACAGAAAGCCTTAAAAGAATTAAAGAGGGTAGGTAGTGATGAGGCGTTATATAATTATAGAAAATTAAATAAAATATGTAAAAAGCAAATTAAGTTAGCTAAGTTTGAGACAGAGAGACTCATTGCGAGAGAAAGTAAAAATAATCCTAAAATATTCTTTAACTACATAAACAGTAAAAAACTGAAAAGCGATAGTGTTAGCCCCCTTAAAAATAGTCTTGGTGAAATGGTGGAGGGGGATGAGGGTAAAGCCAACCTGCTGAATGACTTTTTTTCTACGGTTTTTATACAAGAAAATGCCATGGCAGATGACATGACCAGTGATACCATAAATTCAGGATGTCGCCGCCTCGAAATCACTAAGGTTGACAAATCTCCGGGCCCGGATGGCATACACCCCAGAGTACTACAGGAATTGAGTTCTGTGATAGATAGACCATTATTTTTAATCTCCACAGATTCCTTAATAACAGGGTCGGTACCGCAGGACTGGCGCATAGCAAATGTGGTGCCAATATTCAAAAAGGGGACAAAAACTGAGCCGGGAAATTATAGGCCAGTAAGTTTAACCTCTACGGTTGGTAAAATCCTTGAGGGTTTCTTGAGAGATGCTATACTGGAGTATCTCAAGAAAAATAACCTTATGACAGAGTATCAACATGGGTTTAAGAGGGATCGATCCTGTCAAACTAATTTGATCAGCTTCTATGAAAAGGTAAGTTCAAGCCTGGACCAGGGAAATGCAGTGGATGTTGTGTATATGGACTTTTCAAAAGCTTTTGATACGGTGCCACACAAAAGGTTGGTACATAAAATGAGAATAATGGGGATAGGGGAAAATATGTGTAACTGGGTTAAAAACTGGCTCAGTGATAGGAAACAAAAGGTGGTTATTAATGGTACGTACTCGGACTGGGTCTCAGTTCATAGTGGGGTACCACAGGGGTCAGTATTGGGCCCGCTTCTTTTCAACATATTTATTAATGACCTTATTGGGGGCATGCGGAGTAGAATTTCAATATTTGCAGATGATACTAAACTCTGCAGGGTAATCAATACAGAGGAGGATAATTTTATATTACAGGGAGATTTATGTAAATTGGAGGATTGGGCTGAGAAGTGGCAATTGAAGTTTAATGTAGATAAATGTAAGGTCATGCACTTGGGTAGAGGAAATAAAATGTACAATTATGTACTTAATTGTAGAACACTGGGTAAAACAGACATATAAAAAGACTTGGGTGTATGGGTGGATGGTAAACTTAACTTTAGTAGTCAGTGTCAGGCAACTGCTGCCAGGGCTAATAAAATAATGGGATGTATTAAAAGAGATATAAGTGTTCATGAAAAAAATATAGTTCTACCTCTGTACAAGTCACTAGTGCGACCGCACTTAGAATACTGTGTACAATTCTGGTCACCGATATATAAGAAGGACATAGCTGAACTGGAGAGGGTGCAGAGAAGAGCCACCAAGATTATTAGAGGAATGGGTGGGCTGCATTACCAAGACAGGTTATTAAACTTGGGGTTATTTAGTTTGGAAAAACGAAGGCTTAGGGGGGATCTAATCACAATGTATAAACATATGAAACAGTAGAGAGACCTTTCCAAAGATCTTTTTACACCTAGGCCTGCAACTGGAACACGGGGGCATCCGCTACGTCTTGAGGAAAAAAGGTTTAATCATAATCACAGACGAGGATTCTTTACTGTACGAGCAGTGAGACTATGGAACTCTCTGCCGCATGATGTTGTAATGAGTGATTCACTACTAACATTTAAGCAGAGCCTGGATGCCTTTCTTGAAAAATTTAATATTACCAGTTATGTATATTAGATTTTATGACAGGGTGTTGATCCAGGGAACTAGTCTGATTGCCGTATGTGGAGTCAGGAAGGCATTTTTTTCCCCATTGGAGCTTGTTTGCCACATTGGGTTTATTTTGCCTTCCTCTGGATCAACATGTTAGGCTACGGGTTGAACTAGATAGACTTACAGTCTCCCTTCAACCTTAAAAACTATGATACTATGATACTATGATACCCATGGTGTATGGTAAGGAAGGGATACCGCCGCTGCCATTGGAAGTACCCGGGGTGATGGAGTGGGGCAGCAAAGGTGTCGTTGTCCTCCACGGGTAGGGGAAGGCCCCGGGACTCGGTGGGATGCCGTGGGATGCAGGGGTCACTCAGGTACTCACTCAGTCCGGACTGGTGATAGTGCCAGGCTGCTGACCGTCCTCCTTGACAGGTCCAGACACCTAGCTGCAATCCCCTGTGACCGGGAGTCCGACTCCTCTAGGTCCAGACCACCGTCTGCAACCTAGACAGCTTCTCTTGGGAGCCACCACTCCCAACCTCCTCTGAGCTCCTCACAGCTCGAGGGCTTCTTCCTAACTCACTACTGACTACCCCTCCCTGACCCCTTAAGTGGGTGACTGTATTCCACTCAAGCCGTCCACTGGTGTGCCTGGTGGGTGTGGTGCAGTGTGTATCTAGGATTTGATTTCCCCCTCTGGAAACTCCCTTGGTGGTACTCCTTCCATCCTGCTCCATTATTTTCTTCAAATCTTCTGAAACAGCCCTCTTGTGGAAGTATGAGAGAATGTATTACCCTCATGTTTTGACTGTAACCGCAATATACTGTGAGCCATGCATACTTTATGATACGCTCCGACATGGTATCTATTGTATATAGTTGTATATTATGTAATATATGTAAATATTGATTTCTTTTTTCTCACTTCACAGCGACTGTACATGATAAAGGCCGTTGGGCCGAAACGTCCACCATCTTGTGTCGCCATCAAATAAATTAAAAAATCACTTTTTTTGCAGAGAAAAAACTTTTTGAAAAAAGTGGGCTCAGCACTGGTATAAAAATATATATAAAAAAACTTTTATTGGAATCCGGTTGAAACAGTCTGGGAACACATTGTACACAATGAAGAGCAGGAAAAACTTTACGCGTTTCGGTCAGACTAATAATTTAAAACCAAAATTATGACTTATGACAATTTTTGGTTTTAAATTATTAGCCTGTCCGAAACGTGTAAAGTTTTTCCTGCTCTTCATTGTGTACAACGTGTTCCCAGACTATGTTTTAACCGGATTGTAATAAAAGATTTTTTATATATATTTTTATACCAGTGCTGAGCCCACTTTTTTCTATTCACTCTTTGCCACACATACCGGTATGGACTGACCGGCAGGACTCGTGCACTCTGGAGGAAAGCATGGACTTTGATGGCAGGTGAGCTGGATTTTCTCTCTTTTGTTGATAAAAAAACTTTTTGACTTCATTTTAACAACAAGAGAGTGCAGTGTGCATTTTATAATACATGCACTAGCAGAACAGGCTAGAAGTCTGACACATAGTCAACGCCTAGAAAGAATGGTGCTGGATTATCTAGAGCTCATTATGGATGCAATACGAGGGGGATTAAACCCTTTTGCAGTTTGGTCTTCAAAAGTGGAAGAGTGGCCTGAGCTCGACATTCATGCCTTGGAAGTTTTGGCCTGCCTGACAGCCAGCGTTCTCTCAGAACGTGTCTTCAGCGCTGCTGACAATGTATTGATGGATAAGCGCAGCCGTCTGTCACCTAAAAGCGGAGACCGCCTAACGTTCATAAAGATGAACAAGTCGTGGATGTCCAGTGACTTTGCCACCACAATCCCAGACTGTGCAGATTAAGTGATGGTGTAGTGCCAGGCTTCTGTGAGCAAGAGGCCTACGCCTGTCTGTCATCTTGCTTGCTCTGGTGACAACATTTGCTGTTTTAGGCCTTGTTCCTGTACCAGTCCCACACAGCCATGTTGGTTTGTTGGCCTACCGGTATTGTGTGCTAATTGCGGCCACTTTTCCTTTTGCCTTACCTTGATTTTTGGAAATGTGAAGACCCCAAGTAGGGTTTCAAAGCTTGTATTTATCTGTAGTGCCAGTCTTCTGACTATACCTGGCACTTAGGCATGTCTTGATTTTTAAAATTTAAGTGCTGGGCCACAGCCTATGTGTTGTATTGACCATGACTCCCTGGTGTTTTAAGGCCCTGTGGGGAGGGGGCAATTGATGCTACTATACTACTCGGCTGTGTACCTGAAAAGTTTTTGAATCTTGAGGCTCCCAGATGGGTGTCCAAGTTGGTTCTTGTCTGCAGTCTTGGTATGGGAGCACCAGCCCTACACCTGGCTGTCATCCACCTTTATATTACCTTCCTTATCTGCCAACATTGTGAAAAACGACTAAGTAGAGTCTAATTCAATAAATGTTACTACTACATGAACCGACACATGCGCAAACAACAAGCATTTCTGTGGTAATGTGATTGCATTAAAATTCAGATTACCATGCCTACCCAACCACAGGCCACCAAATCAACCACGTCTATTGCTTCTTCTTCCTCCTGTGATCATCAGCTCATGGGCCATGTAGTTGGTTGTCACACTCAAAGTTGTCATTAAACAGGTTTCGCCAACAATTTAGGATTACCGAAAAACTGTCATCTTTACACAACATTCTTGATCAGTGGACAATAGTGAAAATGAACCGGCTATATTTGGTCAAACAGTTAATGAACTCACCCCTATTGTGGTGGCCGGAGCGGCTTCTCTTTTGTGCGGCTGTGATGTTCAGTGATGCTTATGTTGATTCTCTCTTTTCCAGGTTTGTCATGGTCTGGAGGGAGCACAGGCAACTCTTTGTGATAATAAGATTGGTAGACTGTATACATCACACAACAAACACAGGGACTGGAGTATATAAATCAAAGGAGACACATACATGACTGAAGGGGCTGTTGGCATATACATCACATAAGAGGCGCTGGGACTGCTGTATATACATCACATAGGAGACGCTGGGACTGCTGTATATACATCACATAGGAGACGCTGGGACTGCTGTATGTACATCACATAGGAGACGCTGGGACTGCTGTATATACATCACATAGGAGACGCTGGGACTGCTGTATATACTGTACATCACAGGAGACACCTACATCACTGAAGAAACTGGGGGTATATACATCACACAAGGGGCTGGGGACATGTATATGCCCCCAGCCCCCTCCTGTGATGTATATGCTTTCAGCCTCTCCTTTGATATATATGTGCCCAGCCCCTCCTGTGAAGTATATGCGCCCAGCCCCTCCTGTGAGATCTATGTGCCCACCCCCTCCTGTTATGTATATTCCCCAGCCCATTCTGTGATGTATATGCCCCCAGCCTCACCTGTGATATGTATGGCCCCAACATTTCCAGTGTGATGTATATGCCCCCAGCGTCTCCACTGTGATGTATATGCTCCATCCCCTCTTGTGATGTGTATTTGCTCCTAGCATCTCCAATGTGATGTATATATCACAGGAGGGGTTGGGGCATACATATCACAGGAGATGCTGGGGCATATCCATGACAGGAGGGTCTGGGAGCATATACATGACAAGAGATGCTGGGGGCATATACATGACAAGAGGGGCTGGTGAACAGAAATTACTAGTTCACTGGGAGGCATAAGTATTGCTGTGGGGCACAGATGGCACTGGGCGGCACAGACATCACTAAGGCTACACAGAGAGCACTAGGGGGGCATGGACATCATTAGGAGGGCACAGGCATCACTAAGGGGCCACAAGCATCACTAGGGGGCCACAAGCATCACTAGGGGGCACAGGCCTTACTAATGGGGGCACATAGACATGACTGAGGGGGGGCACACAGACATCACTGATGGGGGGCACACAGACATCACTGAGGAGGGGCACACAGACATCACTGAGGGGGGGCACACAGACATCACTGAGGGGGGGCACACAGACATCACTGAGGGGGGCACACAGACATCACTGAGGGGGGGCACAGACATCCCTAAGGGGGGCACAGACATCACTAGGAGGAGACTGGGGAGGCTGAACACAGCACTTGGAGCTGCACACAGCAGTGCAGGGGGCATGCTGCACTGGAGAAGGGGCGGGGAGCGGGCGGCACACAGCGCTATGCAGCGGGCAGCACACAGCGCCGTGCAGCAGGCGGCATACAGCGCCGTGCAGCGGGTGGCACACAGCACCGTGCAGTGGGCGGCACACAGCGCCATGGAGCAGGCGGCACACAGCGCTGTGGAGCGGGCGGCACACAAGCGCTGGAGAGTGGGCGGCACAATGCTGGAGGCAGTGAAGGTGATGTGGGACAGAATCGCAAAGCGATAAACCCGCCCACAAAGTAAGTTCTGAGCATGCTGGCACCTACCACCGAGAGCGCTCATTGGTGTGCGCAAGCAGCGCATGTGGAGATTTAAAGGGCCAGCAACCAGTAATACCGTGAGGGCGGCTGTAGCACTACCGCCCCCGGAAATATGCCCGCAGACCGCAGAAAAGGTCATGGCGGGCAGCATGCAGTCCGTGGGCCGGAGGTTCCCCACCCCTGCCCTATGGAGAGGGGACAATTCAAGGTATTAAACTGCTGATTATAAAGCCAGACACTAGAAAATGGGTCTCCAAAGATTCTGGAGAGGTTATTGCCAGTGTTCAGGTCTGCCACAGGTCCACTAATGCATGTCTTAATTTAAACAAAAAACAAAACAAATGGCCCACAGCCTATAATTCCTTGGTGTTTTAAAGCCATATGGGTAGGAGGAAGTTGATGATATTAAACAGCTTTTTGTTTGGGAAGGCAGAGACTAAAAGATGGTGTACCGCCCGCGGCCGAGCAGCCGGGTGGCTGCCAACGCTCGGATCCGGATTCGCAGTGGCTCGAGGGGTCTCCGGACCCAGGGGCCGCGCGGCCACTCGATAAAAGAAGGGGGGTGGATATGTACAGGGGAATTTTGGAAAGTTCGTGACACCACCTACGGTGCGTGGTAATGTGAGGGACCACCGCTGCCGTTGGGGAGCTCGGTGACGATGGTGCAGCAGCCTGATGTTTAACCCCTCTGTGAGTAGGGGGTTTGTATCCCGGGGTCCATTGGCGATTGATGGTGTTTGGGTGCCGATGAGGGATGGGTGCAGGGGGTTTCCAATGTACTCACTCAGTCCCAGAATAACCACACCAGCAGCTTGTAAATCAAAGTTCTGAGCACCACCGTAGTCTGTAGGGAGCATGCCTGGATCCATGTCCCTGGTGTTGTTGTTGGTCTGTGGCCCTATCCCTGGCACCTTAGTCTCGATTGGACACGTTGGTATGAAACTCTCCGGGTCCCACTCACCCGTATGGCTAACAGAGTGAGCATGCTCTCAGGGTTCACGCATAGGATTTCTTTGGACTGTAGTGGGAAAGTCCTATCCCATCAGTGCGCTGGTACCCCGACTTTGGAGCGGGTCGGGGATGACACTTGAAGTCTTTTTAACCCCGTTGGGTAAATTACCGGAATGCGTGAAGCCACTTTCCGGCCTGGGGTCCACGTACCCTGTCGTGCCCTGGCCCCTGCCCGGTGATAGCTCACGGCCGCCGGCTGCCATCCTCGGCAGTCCGTGCCCCTTGACACTGTCCTCTGAGACCAGGTTCCAGCTCCTATCTGGCCCTGCCACCTAGCATACAGGAGCTCTCCTTCGTGGCCTCTCCTCACGAGAGTCCCTTCACCTCCTCTCTCCTTCACTCTTAACTCTCTACTCTCAACTCAACTGACACTGTCCTCACTTTCTTCTTACCAACCCCCCAAGTGGGCGGCCCTATTCCCTTCAGGCTCCCAATGGTATGTCTGGTAGGTTCAAGTGGGAAGTGTTCCTAGGAGTTTAATTGGACTAGCTGTTAACAACACCAGTGGACTGGGATCCGTTAACCAAGGAGGGTGGAAACTGTGCGGGAGGGCAGATTGCACAATACCCTGTGACGACCTGATAGGCCAGGGCGTTACATTCCCCCTTGGTTAAACGTAGCTCGTCCGCGAGCTACAGGGTGACAGAAGTTTATTTTGTTTTGCTGGAACTGAAAAGAAGATAAGTTAACATGCTTTATTTTAATGGGTCCATCCCACACAGGGGAGCTAATGCATTTAACGTTACTAAAATACCACTTTAGAGTTCGTTGCCCACTGGTGGGACGCTACTGGTTTTACTGGTTTCGGAGGCTCAATCTACTCTGTTGCAGCCCTTTCCTGCGACAGTCCAGTCCCAACGTCCCGGATCCCAATAACCCGCCACCCAAACAATCTGTTCCCCCTGGAAACCTAAAGTGTCCGTAACCGGGTTAAGGTCCCGAGTGTTGTAACTTTGACGACTCTGGCTGGCACAGGAGGTGCAACTATTATACAAGACACAAGTTTGTGTTGGTCACACCAGTCCTGTGACCGTGGTCCACCTCCAATTAAAACCTTGTAACGGAGTCCATGTACCGGTGTACACACTTTGGCAATTTTTCTTTTTTTAGAAAATCAGGTAACTTTCACTTTTTTCATTAAAAATTGGTTGATTCATTAACATTTTCTATATGAAAAATAACAAACTGTGGAAAATAACAAATAAAACACCGATACCTAACACTCTATGGCATCGCAACTGTTAGTACTGTAGCATTTAACATTCTAATAATAGATTGTCGGGTCCCGTAGACATGCTTCTTTGCGGCTACACGCTACTGACACATACCCTTCCTCAAACATCACATGCTTGGTTACCTCCAGGGTATACCAGCCCCGCTTTCCGCAATGCCGGGTATAGGTAACCATCTCCTCAGGCTGAAGGTTGCGCTCCGGGTGGCCCCACGGGAGGTGCTGCGCCACATCCCGTCGAGACACATGCACCCCCGCTGCGAGGCCTGGTTCGCGGATGAACCACGGCACCACGGCCCTTTCACTCGGAAAGCAGCGCTCCTTATCTGCTCCTTCTCTTCTCTATCACGGGCGTCAAGCTCTCGTCGTCGCCAATCTCGGTTTGCGATTTCAGATTGTAATTGGTACTGCTGTCGTTCCCAGTAGGGATCATGAGCGTCTGGCTTCTCCCTATCTGGATCTGGCTTGATTTGAACTCTGGCAGCCCCAACAGACGTCGGGATGCCACGCTGTAACGGAACAGGCAGACATCTTGGTTCCGCTCCCGCTGGTGTAGACAGATGAACAGACTGCTCCGCAGCCTGGGTTGCAGGGTCCGGGTGCTCTGCCTCTGAGGACGGGCCCGGTGATGCGGCCAGGTCTGGTCTGCCCGGTGTCTGGGGGACCGCTACCATGGCTGGAATGAGGTCTTTGGTCTGGATCTCTGCAGCTGGAGGCTCTGGTATACATACTGAAGATTCCACTGCCGGGGTTGGTGGGGGCAGCTCGGCGTCCGCCGAGGATGGGGTAGTCGGCTGTGGAGCGCTCACCACGAGCGGGGACGGTTCGGATCCCTCAGCCACTTTGGCCGGATTTGTGCAATCAGCAGGGACAGGGTAACCCCTTACCCTCTCTTCACGTGGGATTTCAATCTCACGGGCTTGCACCGCCACCGCCAGGCTCCTCATCTCTTCCCTCCAGTGATTCAGAATGAAGAGGAATTGCGTCCGCATCCTCCGGCACAGCTGCTCTGTTTCCTCCTTTATCCATGCCGCGGTTCTGGGGACAGCACGCTCCGGGGACCAGTCTCGCTCCGCCATCTTCCACTGTGTCTTCCAGAAACATTGTGACAGAGTCCTGGCGTCCCTGCTCCACTTACGCTAGTAAGACATTCTGCCCCCCCCCCTCGGTCTTTTCGCAGCACTCTCTCGCTAACCGTGGCCCTCTGGGAACTTCCGTTTCTGGCCTCTTCAGGAAGACAAGGGGCGGGGCTTAATCTTTGCACGCTTTCTCGGAGAAGACGGGTTTTGCCGCAAAAAGATGGCGGAAATTGGCGGAACTGGCGGGAAACAGAATCTTGACTCACGGTCTTCGGCTTTCAAGACGCACGTCACCAGGTAAGTGGGTCCTGCTCGTATCCTATTCGTGACGCCAGGTTTTTAAAGCTGTACCACCCGGGCAAGCAGTCGGGTGGCTGCCGCTGCTCGAGTCCGGATCCGCGGTGGCTCGAGGGATCTCCGCACCCGGGGGTCGCGCGGCCACTCGATTAAAAGAAGGGGGGTGGATATGTACAGGGGGATTTTGGAAAGTTCGTGACGCCACCAATGGTGTGTAGTAATGTGGGGGACCACCGCTGCCGTTGGAGAGCCTGGTGACGATGGTGTGGCAGCCTGATGTTTAACCCCTCTGTGGGTAGGGAGTTTGTGTCCCAGGGCCCGTTGGTGATGGATGGTGTTTGGGTGCCAATGAGGGATAGGTGCAAGGGGTTTCCAATGTACTCACTCAGTCCCAGATTAACCACTCCGACAGCTTGTAAACCAAAGTTCTGAGCACCACCGTAGTCTGCAGGGAGCACACCTAGATCCGTGCCCCTGGTGTTGTTGTTGGTCTGTGGCCCTATTCCTGGCACCTTAGTCTCGATTGGACCCGTTGGTATGAAACTCTCCGGGTCCCGCTTACCCGTATGGCTAACGGAGTAAGCTTGCTTTCAGGGTTCACACATAGGATTTCTTTGGACTGTAGTGGGAAAGTCCTATCCCATCAGTGCGCTGGTACCCCGACTTTGGAGCGGGTTGGGGATGACACTTGAAGTCTTCACCCCCGTTGGGTAAATTACCGGAATGCGTGAAGCTACTTTCCGGCCTGGGGTCCACGTACCCTGTCGTGCCCTGGCCCCTGCCTGGTGATAGCTCATGGCCACCGGCTGCCCTCCTCGGCAGTCCGTGCCCCTTGACACTGTCCTCTGAGACCAGGTTCCAGCTCCTACCAGGCCAAGACCAACGTCTGCCACCTAGTATACAGGAGCTCTCCTCCGTGGCCTCTCCTCATGAGAGCCACTTCACCTCCTCTCCCCTTCACTCTCAACTCTCTACTCTCAACTCAACTGACACTGTCCTCACTTTCTCCTCACCAACCCCCCAAGTGGGCAGCCATATTCCCTTCAGGCCCCCAGTGGTGTGTCTGGTAGGTTCAAGTGGAAAGTGTTCCTAGGATTTTAATTGGACTAGCTGTTAACAACACCAGTCTTAACCAAGGAGGGTGGATACTGTGCGGGAGGGCAGATTGCACAATACCCTGTGACGACCTTATAGGCCAGGGCGTCACAATGGCGACGCCTGAAAATTATTGTTTTTTGTTGTGCAATGCCCTGCACATTATTTGACCAAAACACAGATTCACCAGCTGTGGCATACCCACTTCTCCCACCACAGTGATCTGCTGCCCCATAGGTGGCAGCTACTGTTTTTCTTTAATAACATTATCTTCCCTTTCCAAATCTATTGTACAATTTAATATGTCATCTGGCATTTCTATCTGCTCCTCTCTCAATGATGACCATGTTTGACAAATGGCTGGCTCCACTCAACCTCAAGATAAGGAACGCCATGCATGAGGGTGCAAACCTAGTGGGGGTATTACGGCTGGGCAATTCAATGCCGGTGCGAAATGTCAAATGCAATACATGGATCTGTGACACCCCACGCAGCACAAGAAATGAGCATAGCTCCGTACCTTGTAAACCCGTCGCCAGGCCAGTGGCTTGCAGAAGTCGTGGCCTGACCCGGTTCCATGGCCCTGTGGTGCACAGTAAAAGGGAGACGTGCAAGGATTGTCCTGGAGATGTAGTCACCGGTTACGGTGGTGACTGGGGTCCCGGCCTCCTCCACTGCAGACCCTTCCTCCGACCTTTCCTCCTCCAGGAGTGGAACGGATGATGTCGTTTACGCCACCTGTGGTGTGCGGTCAGGGATAAGACCTCCGTTGCATGGTACCTCGTCGGGGGAGATGTTGGGGTAAAGCCGGGATGATATTGCTCCCCACAGGTGGAGCGCCCCTGGGTGGGAGAACAGGGAACTGGGAATCACCAGATCACAAGGCGATGACAAACAGAGTCAGAGTCACTGGGTTGCGGGTTTCAGATCTTATTTTCTCACAGTTCTTTCATATTCACTGCAATGACTCTGTTTGATCCCAAGCAGAGCAGAGATCAAGTCTGGTAAGGCAGCCTGTGGACTTTCTCCTCCTGTGCTCTCATGTGGTGGTCCCCTGCTTGTCTCTGGAGCTCTTGGGACCCATTACTCTGTCACCCGAAGCTGCGGGGCTCTGTAACCCTCTTCTCCTCCATGCCACATGACAACCGGTCCCAGGCTCTTAGTTACTTCCCGGCTAGCCACCTCTCTCATTCTAAGTCTCAGCCGGCTAATGGATCGGGAACCTCCTAACTGGCATCTTTCTCAGCTTAGGGCCCTAGCCATCCACTCGCCTGGTCCTCAGTAAGGAAAGGGTGTATAACCAGTCTGCACCCGGTGATACCTCTGCTCCACTTCCTGAGAGAGAGCTCTTAGAGAGCTGATCACTACATGTCCTCTCTGCTTCCTCAAGGCATTCTGACTAAAATGAAAGTAACTGTCCCTTTTGTAACTTCCCCCTGGACGTGCCCCCACCTCAGCAATGTCCTCTCTGTCTGCTGTGTGAGACTGTGTGAGCACAAACGAAACTTACCATGTTAACTCCACAGGGGTCCTGGGGTACGCTGTCTGTGCGCGTAGGGGGCACAATTGGACAGGTGGCGCAGCAGGTGTGTTGTCCGTGTGCGTAGGGGGCACAATCGGACAGGAGGCGCAGCAGGTACGTTGTCCGTGTGCTTAAAGGGCACAATTGGACAGGAGGCGCAGCAGCTGCAGCCCAGTTAACTCCACTGGGCGGCACAAGCAGGACTGAACGGCAGGAGGTGGAAGCTGGCGCCTGACCCTAACGTGCTGAGCCACGGGTGTCTTGGCGTGACAAGCACCGGACGCCTAACCCTACCTACTGCTTCCAAACACAGGCTTATGCCGCAATAAGGCTCTAACATGGAGGTGTGCTCTATCTGAGCAAATGTGAAGACTGTGCCCCTCCATGTTGTCTCCAGCCCCTTTTATAACCTGGATCTGCCCCAAACCCAGGGAGGACCACAATGGCACCTCCAGGGTCCAACAGCAGAGTGCCATGTCATCAGCGACATCACACGTGGCCTATCCTGAACCGCCACGTCACTGATGACCTCATGGCAGCCACGCCCCAAACACTTCACCAGTCATCTGACGACCAATGGTGAGGTGTCGTGTCATAGGGCCGGGCCTCCGCGAGCCAGCCCGGAGTGGCCACATCATCAGGACACCTGATGCCCTTTGGCCTATCAGGACCTGCCACCTCACGGACATACCCAGTGAAGTCCTTCCCGGACTTTGCCTCCAATGCACTAAGTGCCTGAGCATGCTCAGTAACCTGGACAACAGTCTCAGAAATCAGACTATCAGCCTGAGCATGCTCAGTAGGCACAACACAGGACAAGACACAGCACGCAGTCCAAGTACCTGTGCAAAGAGGCTTTTCGCATTAAGTGTAGGAGCATGCTCAGTAGCCCGAACCGAGGACTTAGCCCCAGAAATGGCACTATCAGGCTGAGCAAGCTCACTAGGCGAAACACTGGACTTAGGCTCCGGCTGGGGTAAATCGGCACACGCATGCGCACTAGCCGCCTCTGCACGCTTAGACGTGGAGGTGCAAGCAGCCAGCTGGAATACCCGAGGCACAGCCAAAAACGGCAGCCGGCGCCTGGGCGCAACTGGAACCGCAGCAGGCTGCTTGCGGCTATGGCGGCGCCGATTCGTAACAGGACTGCTAGGGCAGATGGTGACGCAACTGAGTTGGTATAGCTCTCCACAGGTAGAGCTGGGCCCCAGGGCTGTTGGGAGTAGTAGTCTTTACAGATAATGGCAAGGTAAAGGCAGGGTGCAGGGCCGGAGGCACAGGCAAATAACTGGGAAACATAGGGATGCAGTTTCAAGATTTTACTCACTGTTGAAAGTTCCTAGTTTACACAGCCGGTCAGATGTTGCCCCCGAAGTGCTGAGTCCTGCTGTGATGAGCCCCAGCCGATCTCCAGATAGTTCGGAGGCACAACCTGGTACACCCTTCTGTGATCCTTCCCTGGTCGTCTTCCTGCACTGGCCTCTCCCGCCTGACCTGCACCTGCACACACAGAACCCTGAGCTAGTGTCCGCGGACCCTGTCAGGTGGCTGTAAAAACATTAAAATTAATACATCTAGTTATCAAACACTTTATAATGGGACATATTATATATGATGACAGTCCTGTCTATAGATGACAGAATTTATTGATAACAGTACTTAAATTGGCAGACCCTTGGGTAGGTCCAGGTGGACCTCTTTGCACAGACAACCGCAGGTTTCGAATCGCTGTTAACATCTTCTTCTTCCAGGCGGCTATCTCTTGCCTCCTCTGCTCCTCCATACAGTCAGCGATTCTTTCTACTTCTGCCTCCAGCTCTCCTCCAGTCATGGGCCTTGTCGAACCCTGCTCCCTTTTGTCACCTTCTGCTGATGCCATCTTGCCTCTACCTTTCCTCACCAGATTCTGGTCAAACTTTGGTCTTAGTTAAAATTTTAGTTGTTCTCCTCCCACAGGACTGGGACGTCCCAGCAGTCCGGGGACAGATCCGCCCCCATTTCTTCCTTTCACTGTGTCAGAGGGCTCTCTCCATACTGGGACTGTCACTCCTCTACATGGGCGGTTTCTTCTCCTGTCCGAGCTGCAGCTTCTTGATGACACACTTTCTTTTTTAGCAGTGGCTAAAATGGCGGCGGTTCAAATTTTTCAGTCAGACTGCCAAGGCACACGGTCACCTGTCTAAACAGGTCTAGTCCATGATCCTGTTCATGATGCCAAATGTGAAGCCCGGTCGTCCCAGGGACATCGATCCACCTTAGGGACGCCACAGGGTCTTCTTTAGTATATGGCAAGGCAACACGTATGTCGATTTTTTGTATAATACGTGTCGTCACGCCACTCACGGTTTGCGGTCAGGGATATGGGTGACCGCCACTGCAAATTTAACGAGCGTCTGGGGCTGATGGAGTCTGCAGTCGTAAGCTGAGGCCTCCCGTGAGTGAGGCTGGCCCCAGAGGCTTTAGTGTGTAGGGTAGTGGGTCCAGGAATAATCCACTCAGAGTCCAAAATGTCTTTCAATTGATCTTTACTCACTTTAGTTGTTTTTGTGAGGTATACAGGCGATGCTGAGATTAACCAGGTAGAAACCAGGAGCTCCTTCAGGCCGGTCGAAGGGTAACCATTAAATCGCCTTCCTTGCACTTCTCTGTTCAGACAACCCCTGACTTGAAGTACTGTGGGGTTCATCCAGGGAGTCGCTACTAGAGATGAGCGAACCGGTCACGGTTCGGCTCGAGGTCGGTTCGCCGAACGGGGGTCCCGTTCGAGTTCGGTTCGTCGAACGTTCGACGAACCGAACTAGAACCAATAGGCTAGAATGGGAGGCAATCACAAACACATAAAAATGCATTATAAATGTACACAAACAGTTAATAAACATTGCCATAACACTTACCGGTCCTCGCGATCCCTTCTGCACTCTGTCTCCTGCCGCTATTCCATCCGATGATCGCTGAATCCTCCCGGTGACGGCACTGCCAGCAGAGATACAGGACCTATCGTGACGTCAAAGTAGCCATGTGACCAGTCACGTGGCTATTATCTCATTGGCTACAGACTGGTCACATGACTATGATGCGACATGTAGGACCTGCGAGTGCATCTCTCCGGTACACGGTGCACATATGTGTATCGCCGTGTACCGGCGACATGCTCTAGCACACGGTCGACTCCCCGTTCCGTTAGGGACCGGCTGACACAGCCGGTCATTAACGGAGATCACCGTTGCCATAGCAACGCAGTTAGCAGTGACGTCACCGCTAACCGCGGCTCCGAGAGCACCGTTGCTATGGTAACGCGTCTGTCAGCGTTACCGCTGTTACCGCTGACAGCCAGCACTGATCACTCACGGAGTGAAGGCTGCACGCTGCTTCCCGATTGTAGTGAGGATTGTAGTGAGGATGAGGTTCCCCAGCCCCAAGTGATGAGCTGGTGAACCTCATCCTCACTACAATCGTCACTACTACTACACTAGAAAGAAAGAAGACAGAAGAGCAGGATCGTGGAGGGCTGACAGGGGGTAATAAAGATGGAGTCTCAAATGTGTCTGTGTATTTATTTCTATTAAAGTATTTTTTCTCTGTGTGGTGTTTTTTTTAACCCTTTATTGGAGATTCTTAATGGCCGGGTCAAACGTGCCTGACATTAAGAATCTCTGGCTTAATACTGGCTAGTAAAACAAAGCCAGTATTAACTCATGATTACCCAACAAGCCACCCGGCTCCAGGGCTGTTGGAAGAGTTGGATACAGCGCCAGATGATGGCGCTTCTATGAGAGCGCCATTTTCTGGGACGGCTGCGGACTGAAATTCGCAGCAGAGGCGCCCAGAAACCTCGGGCTAACCTGTGCTGCGGATTCCAATCCCCAGCTGCCTAGTTGTACCCGGCTGGACACAAAAATGGGGCGAAGCCCACGTCATTTGTTTTTTAATTATTTCATGAAATAAGTGAAATAATTAAAAAAAACGGGCTTCCCTATATTTTTGGTTCCCAGCCGGGTACAAATAGGCAACTGGGGGTTGGAGGCAGCCCGTGGCTGCCTGCTGTACCTGGCTAGCATACAAAAATATGGCGAAGCCCATGTCATTTTTTTGGTGGGCAAAAAAATTCTGCACACAGTCCTGGATGGAGTATGCTGAGGCTTGTAGTTCTGCAGCTGCTGTCTGCTCTTCTCCATATAGACAGACAGCAGCTGCAGAACTACAAGGCTCAGCATACTCCATCCAGGACTGTATGCAGAAGTTTTTTGCCCCCTGAAAAAATTATGTGGGCTTCGCCATATTTTTGTATGCTAGCCAGATACAGCAGGCAGGTACGGCTGCCCCCAACCCCCAGTTGCCTATTTGTACCCGGCTGGGAACCAAAAATAAAGGGAAGCCCTTTTTTTATTATTTCATGAATTTCATGAAATAATTAGAAAACAAATGACGTAGGCTTCGCCCCATTTTTGTGTCCAGCCAGGTACAACTAGGCAGCTGGGGATTGGAATCTGCAGCACAGGTTGGCCTGAGCTTTCTGGGCCCCACTGCTGCGAATTGCAGTCTGCAGCCGCCTCAGAAAATGGCATTTTCATAGAAGCGCCATCTTCTGGCGCTGTATCCAACTCTTCCAGCACCTGCCTGCTATACCTGGCTAGCATACAAAAATATGGCGAAACTCACGTCCTTTTTTTGTAGTTTTTTGGCAAAAAAAATAAAAAATGCTTTCCTGGATTTTCCATTGCCAGTGAAGGTAACACCAAGCAGTGGGGGTTAGCAGCCAGTAGCTGCTTGGATTACCCTTAGCTAGCAATACAAAAAATGCAGCGGGAGCCCATATATATTTTTTTTAATTATTTATTTAAATAACTAAAAATAAAATGGGCTTCCCTGTATTTTGATTGCTGGACATCACAGTGCTGTAAAAATAAATCTTTAAAAAAAATGACGTAGCGCTCCGCGGTATTTTTGATTCTCAGCGCAGATAAAGCAGACAGCTATGGGTTGCCACCCCCATCTGCCTGCCGTTACGTTGGTTGGCAATCAAAATACAGGGAAGCCCATTAATTTTTTCTATTTAAAAAATAGTTAAAAAGAAAAATGACGTTGGGTCCCCCCATTTTTGATAGCCAGCTAGGGTAAAGCAGACGGCTGTAGCCTGAAAACCACAGCTGGCAGCTTTACCGTGGTTGGGGATCCAATGTGGAGGTCCCCTCAGGCTCCTTTTTATAATTATTTTATAAATATTATTAATTACACAATAAAAGTAGGGTCCCCCCCAAATTGGATCACCAGCCAAGGTAAAGCGGACAGCTGTGGTCTGGTATTCTCAGGGTGGGAAGGTCCATAGTTATTGGGCCTTCACAGTCTAAAAATAGCAGGCCGCAGGCACCCCAGACGTAGCGCATCCACTAGATGCGCCAATCCTGGCGCTTCACCCCAGCTCATCCCGTGCCCTGGTGCAGTGGCAAACGGGGTAATAAATCGGGTTTATACTAGCTGTAAAGTAACCTGAGATCAAGCCCAGCAGTTTGTGATGTCATGGCGTCTATTAGATACCCAACATCATAAACTGTCAGTACTAACAAAACAAAAAAAAAATCGACAAAAGAAATTTATTTGAAAAAACAGTCCCCAAAACATTCCTCTTTCACCAATTTATTGTATGAAAAAAAATAAAGGGGTCCCACGACGACTCTGGACCGTCTAGAATATGGGGGGGAGACCCTCAGGGAACGTATCCCCCATTTTCTAGGAGTGCGGACCCTTCATGTGAGGAGTGTGGGTGCAATGAATCTGCACTCACTCTTCTCGGGTCCACAGCAGCAGAGTCCATGTCGTAATTATTGCTACCAAAGCTGCAATGCCCTGCTTATGAGGTAAGGGCATGCCTAATCAGGAGAACTACTGTAGAGGAAGCTCTGCTCACTGGTATATAGGTGCTCAGAGGTAATAATAGATAAAATTAGTGAGTAACCTCGGCACTCTAAATCTCCCAGACTAAGTCAGTAAGTCACAACGGATAGTAATGCAAAATCACTCTTTATTGGTCCGTATTAAGAAAAAAATTTTTTTCATAAGCATATATGTTTTTGTCCAAAACAAGTTACAAATGACGTTTCGGCCTGAGCCTTCATCAGATTGGACTTATCTGCATGTAATCATGAAAAATGACAATAATCAGTATCACATAAGAGTGAGAGAACAATAACATAAACTCGAACAATGTAGAGGTACAATTGGGATGCAGCAAAAAAATTGCAACACAGCAAGAAATGAAACACATGATACAAATGTCATAATACAGTACAAGGACAATATAGTAATGACAAATATGGGGTCAGAGTAGGCTTAGACAGCTCTGGTACGAAGATGTCAATCATAAAGTAACATGTGCAGTAGGTGTAGAGCTACAGTATGCATGGCAGAGCTAATGGGTAGACCGACCATAGAAAAAGAACGGAGAAAAAGTGGAGAAAAAATAGAGAAAAAAATAGAGAAAAAGTGGAGAAAAAGTGGAGAAAAAAATGGAGAAAAAGTGGAGAAAAAGTGGAGAAAAAGTGGAGAAAAAGTGGAGAAAAAAATGGAGAAAAAAATGGAGAAAAAGTGGAGAAAAAGTGGAGAAAAAGTGGAGAAAAAGTGGAGAGAAAAAGTGGAGAAAAAGTGGAGAAAAAGTGGAGAAAAAGTGGAGAAAAAAATGGAGAAAAAATGGAGAAAAAGTGGAGAAAAAGTGGAGAAAAAGTGGAGAAAAAGTGGAGAGAAAAAGTGGAGAAAAAGTGGAGAAAAAGTGGAGAAAAAGTGGAGAAAAAAATGGAGAAAAAATGGAGAAAAAGTGGAGAAAAAGTGGAGAAAAAAAATGGAGAAAAAGTGGAGAAAAAGTGGAGAAAAAGTGGAGAAAAAATGGAGAAAAAGTGGAGAAAAAATGGAGAAAAAGTTGAGAAAAAAATGGAGAAAAAGTGGAGAAAAAGTGGAGAAAAAGTGTAGAAAAAAATGGAGAAAAAGTGAAGAAAAAGTGGAGAAAAAGTGGAGAAAAAGTGGAGAAAAAAATGGAGAAAAAGTGGAGAAAAAGTGGAGAAAAAGTGGAGAAAAAAATGAAGAAAAAAAATGGAGAAAAAGTGGAGAAAAAGTGGAGAATAAAATGGAGAAAAAGTGGAGAAAAAGTGGAGAAAAAAATGGAGAAAAAGTGGAGAAAAAAGTGGAGAAAAAAGTGGAGGAGAAAAAGTGGAGAAAAAGTGGAGAAAAAGTGGAGAAAAAAATGGAGAAAAAGTGGAGAAAAAGTGGAGAAAAAAATGGAGAAAAAGTGGAGAAAAAGTGGAGAAAAAGTGGAGAAAAAGTGGAGACAAAAATGGAGAAAAAGTGGAGAAAAAGTGGAGAAAAAAATGGAGAAAAAGTGGAGAAAAAGTGGAGAAAAAATGGAGAAAAAAATGGAGAAAAAGTGGAGAAAAAGTGGAGAAAAAGTGGAGAAAAAAATGGAGAAAAAGTGGAGAAAAAAGTGGAGAAAAAGTGGAGAAAAAGTGGAGAAAAAGTGGAGAAAAAATGGAGAAAAAGTGGAGAAAAAGTGGAGAAAAAAATGAAGAAAAAGTGGAGAAAAAGTGGAGAAAAAGTGGAGAAAAAATGGAGAAAAAAATGGAGAAAAAGTGGAGAAAAAGTGGAGAAAAAATGAAGAAAAAAATGGAGAAAAAGTGGAGAAAAAGTGGAGAAAAAGTGGAGAAAAAAATGGAGAAAAAGTGGAGAAAAAGTGGAGAAAAAGTGGAGAAAAAGTGGAGAAAAAAATTGAGAAAAAGTGGAGAAAAAGTGGAGAAAAAGTGGAGAAAAAGTGGAGAAAAATTGGAGAAAAAAATGGAGAAAAAGTGGAGAAAAAGTGGAGAAAAAAATGGAGAAAAAGTGGAGAAAAAGTGGAGAAAAAGTGGAGAAACAAATGGAGAAAAAGTGGAGAAAAAGTGGAGAAAAAATGGAGAAAAAAATGGAGAAAAAGTGGAGAAAAATATGGAGCAAAAGTGGAGAAAAAAATGGAGAAAAAAATGGAGAAAAAGTGGAGAAAAAGTGGAGAAAAAATGGAGAAAAAAATAGAGAAAACGTGGAGAAAAAGTGGAGAAAAAGTGGAGAAAAAATGGAGAAAAAGTGGAGAAAAAGTAGAGAAAAAGAGGAGAAAAAGAGGAGAAAAAGTGGAGACAAAAATGGAGAAAAAGTGGAGAAAAAAATGGAGAAAAAGTGGAGAAAAAGTGGAGAAAAAGAGGAGAAAAAGTGGAGACAAAAATGGAGAAAAATTGGAGAAAAAAATGGAGAAAAAGTGGAGAAAAAGTGGAGAAAAAGTGGAGAAACAAATGGAGAAAAAGTGGAGAAAAAGTGGAGAAAAAATGGAGAAAAAAATGGAGAAAAAGTGGAGAAAAAGTGGAGAAAAAGTGGAGAAAAAATGGAGAAAAAATGGAGAAAAAAATGGAGAAAAAGTGGAGAAAAAGTGGAGAAAAAGTGGAGAAAAAAATGGAGAAAAAGTGGAGAAAAAGTGGAGAAAAAGTGGAGAAAAAAAATTGGAGAAAAAGTGGAGAAAAAGTGGAGAAAAAGTGGAAAAAAAAATGGAGTAAAAATGGAGAAAAAGTGGAGAAAAAGTGAAGAAAAATATGGAGAAAAAGTGGAGAAAATTGGAGAAAAAGTGGAGAAAAAAAAATGGAGAAAAAGTGGAGAAAAAGTGGAGAAAAAGTGGAGAAAAAGTGGAGAAAAAAATGGAGAAAAAGTGGAGAAAAAGTGGAGAAAAAGTGGAGAAAAAAATGAAGAAAAAAAATGGAGAAAAAGTGGAGAAAAAGTGGAGAATAAAATGGAGAAAAAGTGGAGAAAAAGTGGAGAAAAAAATAGAGAAAAAATGGAGAAAAAGTGGAGAAAAAGTGGAGAAAAAGTGGAGAAAAAGTTGAGAAAAAAATGGAGAAAAAAATGGAGAAAAAGTGGAGAAAAAGTGGAGAAAAAGTGAAGAAAAATATGGAGAAAAAGTGGAGAAAATTGGAGAAAAAGTGGAGAGAAAAAGTGGAGAAAAAGTGGAGAAAAAGTGGAGAAAAAAAATGGAGAAAAAGTGGAGAAAAAGTGGAGAAAAAGTGGAGAAAAAAATGGAGAAAAAATGGAGAAAAAGTGGAAAAAGTGGAGAAAAAAGTGGAGAAAAAAATGGAGAAAAAAATGGAGAAAAAGTGGAGAAAAAGTGGAGAAAAAGTGGAGAAAAAAATGGAGAAAAAGTGGAGGAAAAGTGGAGAAAAAAATGGAGAAAAAGTGGAGGAAAAGTGGAGAAAAAAATGGAGAAAAAGTGGAGAAAAAGTGGAGAAAAAAATGGAGAAGAAGTGGAGAAAAAGTGGAGAAAAAAAAATGGAGAAAAAGTGGAGAAAATTGGAGAAAAAGTGGAGAAAAAAAATGGAGAAAAAGTGGAGAAAAAGTGGAGAAAAAGTGGAGAAAAAGTGGAGAAAAAAATGGAGAAAAAGTGGCGAAAAAGTGGAGAAAAAGGGGAGAAAAAAATGAAGAAAAAAAATGGAGAAAAAGTGAAAAAAAAGTGGAGAAAAAGAGGAGAAAAATTGGAGAAAAAAATGGAGAAAAAAGTGGAGAAAAAGTGGAGAAAAAGTGGAGAAAAAGTGGAGAAAAAGTGGAGAAAAAAATGGAGAAAAAGTGGAGAAAAAGTGGAGAAAAAAATGGAGAAAAAGTGGAGAAAAAGTGGAGAAAAAGTGGAGAAAAATTGGAGAAAAAGTGGAGAAAAAATGAAGAAAAAAATGGAGAAAAAGTGGAGAAAAAGTGGAGAAAAAAATGGAGAAAAAGTGGAGAAAAAGTGGAGAAAAAGAGGAGAAAAATTAGAGGAAAAAATGGAGAAAAAAGTGGAGAAAAAGTGGAGAAAAAGTGGAGAAAAAGTGGAGAAAAAGTGGAGAAAAAAATGGAGAAAAAGTGGAGAAAAAGTGGAGAAAAAAATGGAGAAAAAGTGGAGAAAAAGTGGAGAAAAAGTGGAGAAAAATTGGAGAAAAAGTGGAGAAAAAATGAAGAAAAAAATGGAGAAAAAGTGGAGAAAAAGTGGAGAAAAAAATGGAGAAAAAGTGGAGAAAAAGTGGAGAAAAAGTGGAGAAAAAAATGGAGAAAAAGTGGAGAAAAAGTGGAGAAAAAGTGGAGAAAAAGAGGAGAAAAATTGGAGAAAAAAATGGAGAAAAAGTGGAGAAAAAGAGGAGAAAAAAATGGAGAAAAAGTGGAGAAAAAGTGGAGAAAAAGTGGAGAAAAAAATGGAGAAAAAGTGGAGAAAAAGTGGAGAAAAAGTGGAGAAAAAGAGGAGAAACAAATGGAGAAAAAGTGGAGAAAAAGTGGAGAAAAAGTGGAGAAAAAGTGGAAAAAAAGTGGAGAAAAAAATGGAGAAAAAGTGGAGAAAAAGTGGAGAAAAAGTGGAGAAAAAGTGGAGAAAAAAATGGAGAAAAAGTGGAGAAAAAGTGGAGAAAAAGTGGAGAAAAAGTTAAAAAAAAAATGGAGAAAAAGTGGAGAAAAAGTGGAGAAAAAGTGGAGAAAAAAATGGAGAAAAAGTGGAGAAAAAAATGGAGAAAAAGTGGAGAAAAAATGGAGAAAAAGTGGAGAAAAAGTGGAGAAAAAAATGGAGAAAAAGTGGAGAAAAAAAATGGAGAAAAAGTGGAGAAAAAGTGGAGAAAAAAATGGAGAAAAAGTGGAGAAAAAGTGGAGAAAAAAATGGAGAAAAAGTGGAGAAAAAAGTGGAGAAAAAAATGGAGAAAAAGTGGAGAAAAAGTGGAGAAAAAGTGGAGAAAAAGAGGAGAAAAAGTGGAGAAAAAAATGGAGAAAAAGTGGAGAAAAAGTGGAGAAAAAGTGGAGAAAAAATGGAGAAAAAGTGGCGAAAAAGTGGCGAAAAAGTGGCGAAAAAGTGGAGAAAAAAATGGAGAAAAAGTGGAGAAAAAGTGGAGAAAAAATGGAGAAAAAAATGGAGAAAAAGTGGAGAAAAAGTGGAGAAAAAGTGGAAAAAAAAATGGAGAAAAAGTGGAGAAAAAGTGGAGAAAAATTAGAGAAAAAAATGGAGAAAAAGTGGAGAAAAAGTGGAGAAAAAGTGGAGAAAAAAATGGAGAAAAAGTGGAGAAAAAGTGGAGAAAAAAATGGAGAAAAAGTGGAGAAAGAGTGGAGAAAAAGTGGAGAAAAAGTGGAGAAAAAAATGGAGAAAAGTGGAGAAAAAGTGGAGAATAAAATGTAGAAAAAGTGGAGAAAAAGTGGAGAAAAAGTGGAGAAAAAATGGAGAAAAAGTTGAGAAAAAGTGGAGAAACAAGTGGAGAAAAAGTGGAGAAAAAGTGGAGAAAAAGTGGAGAAAAGTGGAGAAAAAGTGGAGAAAAAATGGAAAAAAAATGGAGAAAAAGTGGAGAAAAAGTGGAGAAAAAGTGGAGAAAAAGTGGAGAAAAAATGGAGACAAAAATGGAGAAAAAGTGGAGAAAAAAGTGGAGAAAAAGTGGAGAAAAAGTGGAGAAAAAGTGGAGAAACAAATGGAGAAAAATTGGAGAAAAAGTGGAGAAAAAGTGGAGAAAAAGAGGAGAAAAAAATGGAGAAAAAGTGGAGAAAAAGTGGAGAAAAAGTGGAGAAAAAAGTGGAGAAAAAGTGGAGAAAAAATGGAGAAAAAAATGGAGAAAAAAAGTGGAGAAAAAGTGGAGAAAAAGTGGAGAAAAAGTGGAGAAAAAAATGGAGAAAAATTGGAGAAAAAGTGGAGAAAAAGTGGAGAAAAAGAGGAGAAAAAAATGGAGAAAAAGTGGAGAAAAAGTGGAGAAAAAGTGGAGAAAAAGTGGAGAAAAAAATGGAGTAAAAGTGGAGAAAAAGTGGAGAAAAAGTGGAGAAAAATATGGAGAAAAAGTGGAGAAAAAGTGGAGAAAAAGTGGAGAAAAAAATGGAGAAAAGTGGAGAAAAAGTGGAGAAAAAATGGAAAAAAAATGGAGAAAAAGTGGAGAAAAAGTGGAGAAAAAGTGGAGAAAAAGTGGAGAAAAAATGGAGACAAAAATGGAGAAAAAGTGGAGAAAAAAGTGGAGAAAAAGTGGAGAAAAAGTGGAGAAAAAGTGGAGAAACAAATGGAGAAAAATTGGAGAAAAAGTGGAGAAAAAGTGGAGAAAAAGAGGAGAAAAAAATGGAGAAAAAGTGGAGAAAAAGTGGAGAAAAAGTGGAGAAAAAAGTGGAGAAAAAGTGGAGAAAAAATGGAGAAAAAATGGAGAAAAAAATGGAGAAAAAGTGGAGAAAAAGTGGAGAAAAAGTGGAGAAAAAAATGGAGAAAAATTGGAGAAAAAGTGGAGAAAAAGTGGAGAAAAAGAGGAGAAAAAAATGGAGAAAAAGTGGAGAAAAAGTGGAGAAAAAGTGGAGAAAAAGTGGAGAAAAAAATGGAGTAAAAGTGGAGAAAAAGTGGAGAAAAAGTGGAGAAAAATATGGAGAAAAAGTGGAGAAAAAGAGGAGAAAAATTAGAGGAAAAAATGGAGAAAAAAGTGGAGAAAAAGTGGAGAAAAAGTGGAGAAAAAGTGGAGAAAAAGTGGAGAAAAAAATGGAGAAAAAGTGGAGAAAAAGTGGAGAAAAAGTGGAGAAAAATGGAGACAAAAATGGAGAAAAAGTGGAGAAAAAAGTGGAGAAAAAGTGGAGAAAAAGTGGAGAAAAAGTGGAGAAACAAATGGAGAAAAATTGGAGAAAAAGTGGAGAAAAAGTGGAGAAAAAGAGGAGAAAAAAATGGAGAAAAAGTGGAGAAAAAGTGGAGAAAAAGTGGAGAAAAAGTGGAGAAAAAGTGGAGAAAAAATGGAGAAAAAATGGAGAAAAAAATGGAGAAAAAGTGGAGAAAAAGTGGAGAAAAGTGGAGAAAAAAATGGAGAAAAATTGGAGAAAAAGTGGAGAAAAAGTGGAGAAAAAGAGGAGAAAAAAATGGAGAAAAAGTGGAGAAAAAGTGGAGAAAAAGTGGAGAAAAAAATGGAGTAAAAGTGGAGAAAAAGTGGAGAAAAAGTGGAGAAAAATATGGAGAAAAAGTGGAGAAAAAGAGGAGAAAAATTAGAGGAAAAAATGGAGAAAAAAGTGGAGAAAAAGTGGAGAAAAAGTGGAGAAAAAGTGGAGAAAAAGTGGAGAAAAAAATGGAGAAAAAGTGGAGAAAAAGTGGAGAAAAAAATGGAGAAAAAGTGGAGAAAAAGTGGAGAAAAAGTGGAGAAAAAGTGGAGAAAAATTGGAGAAAAAGTGGAGAAAAAAATGGAGAAAAAGTGGAGAAAAAAATGGAGAAAAAGTGGAGAAAAAGAAGAGAAAAAGTGGAGACAAAAATGGAGAAAAAGTGGAGAAAAAGTGAAGAAAAAGTGGAGAAAAATATGGAGAAAAAGTGGAGAAAAAGTGGAGAAAAAGAGGAGAAAAAATGGAGAAAAAGTGGAAAAAAAGTGGAGAAAAAGTGGAGAAAAAAATGGAAAAAAAATGGAGAAAAAGTGGAAAAAAGTGGAGAAAAAGTGGAGAAAAAAATGGAGAAAAAAATGGAGAAAAAGTGGAGAAAAAGTGGAGAAAAAGTGGAGAAAAAGTGGAGAAAAAATGGAGAAAAAGTGGAGAAAAAATGGAGAAAAAGTTGAGAAAAAAATGGAGAAAAAGTGGAGAAAAAGTGGAGAAAAAGTGTAGAAAAAAATGGAGAAAAAGTGAAGAAAAAGTGGAGAAAAAGTGGAGAAAAAGTGGAGAAAAAAATGGAGAAAAAGTGGAGAAAAAGTGGAGAAAAAGTGGAGAAAAAAATGAAGAAAAAAAATGGAGAAAAAGTGGAGAAAAAGTGGAGAATAAAATGGAGAAAAAGTGGAGAAAAAGTGGAGAAAAAATGGAGAAAAAGTGGAGAAAAAAGTGGAGAAAAAGTGGAGAAAAAGTGGAGAAAAAGTGGAGAAAAAGTGGAGAAAAAAATGGAGAAAAAGTGGAGAAAAAGTGGAGAAAAAAATGGAGAAAAAGTGGAGAAAAAGTGGAGAAAAAGTGGAGAAAAAGTGGAGACAAAAATGGAGAAAAAGTGGAGAAAAAGTGGAGAAAAAAATGGAGAAAAAGTGGAGAAAAAGTGGAGAAAAAATGGAGAAAAAAATGGAGAAAAAAGTGGAGAAAAAGTGGAGAAAAAGTGGAGAAAAAAATGGAGAAAAAGTGGAGAAAAAAGTGGAGAAAAAGTGGAGAAAAAGTGGAGAAAAAGTGGAGAAAAAATGGAGAAAAAGTGGAGAAAAAAGTGGAGAAAAAAATGAAGAAAAAGTGGAGAAAAAGTGGAGAAAAAGTGGAGAAAAAATGGAGAAAAAATGGAGAAAAAGTGGAGAAAAAGTGGAGAAAAAATGAAGAAAAAAATGGAGAAAAAGTGGAGAAAAAGTGGAGAAAAAGTGGAGAAAAAAATGGAGAAAAGTGGAGAAAAAGTGGAGAAAAAGTGGAGAAAAAGTGGAGAAAAAAATGAGAAAAAAGTGGAGAAAAAGTGGAGAAAAAGTGGAGAAAAAGTGGAGAAAAATTGGAGAAAAAAATGGAGAAAAAGTGGAGAAAAAGTGGAGAAAAAAATGGAGAAAAAGTGGAGAAAAAGTGGAGAAAAAGTGGAGAAACAAATGGAGAAAAAGTGGAGAAAAAGTGGAGAAAAAATGGAGAAAAAAATGGAGAAAAAGTGGAGAAAAATATGGAGCAAAAGTGGAGAAAAAAATGGAGAAAAAAATGGAGAAAAAGTGGAGAAAAAGTGGAGAAAAAATGGAGAAAAAAATAGAGAAAACGTGGAGAAAAAGTGGAGAAAAAGTGGAGAAAAAATGGAGAAAAAGTGGAGAAAAAGTAGAGAAAAAGAGGAGAAAAAGAGGAGAAAAAGTGGAGACAAAAAATGGAGAAAAAGTGGAGAAAAAAATGGAGAAAAAGTGGAGAAAAAGTGGAGAAAAAGAGGAGAAAAAGTGGAGACAAAAATGGAGAAAAATTGGAGAAAAAAATGGAGAAAAAGTGGAGAAAAAGTGGAGAAAAAGTGGAGAAACAAATGGAGAAAAAGTGGAGAAAAAGTGGAGAAAAAATGGAGAAAAAAATGGAGAAAAAGTGGAGAAAAAGTGGAGAAAAAGTGGAGAAAAAATGGAGAAAAAATGGAGAAAAAAATGGAGAAAAAGTGGAGAAAAAGTGGAGAAAAAGTGGAGAAAAAAATGGAGAAAAAGTGGAGAAAAAGTGGAGAAAAAGTGGAGAAAAAAAATTGGAGAAAAAGTGGAGAAAAAGTGGAGAAAAAGTGGAAAAAAAAATGGAGTAAAAATGGAGAAAAAGTGGAGAAAAAGTGAAGAAAAATATGGAGAAAAAGTGGAGAAAATTGGAGAAAAAGTGGAGAAAAAAAAATGGAGAAAAAGTGGAGAAAAAGTGGAGAAAAAGTGGAGAAAAAGTGGAGAAAAAAATGGAGAAAAAGTGGAGAAAAAGTGGAGAAAAAGTGGAGAAAAAAATGAAGAAAAAAAATGGAGAAAAAGTGGAGAAAAAGTGGAGAATAAAATGGAGAAAAAAGTGGAGAAAAAGTGGAGAAAAAAATAGAGAAAAAATGGAGAAAAAGTGGAGAAAAAGTGGAGAAAAAGTGGAGAAAAAGTTGAGAAAAAATGGAGAAAAAAATGGAGAAAAAGTGGAGAAAAAGTGGAGAAAAAGTGAAGAAAAATATGGAGAAAAAGTGGAGAAAATTGGAGAAAAAGTGGAGAGAAAAAGTGGAGAAAAAGTGGAGAAAAAGTGGAGAAAAAAATGGATAAAAAGTGGAGAAAAAGTGGAGAAAAAGTGGAGAAAAAATGGAGAAAAAATGGAGAAAAAGTGGAAAAAGTGGAGAAAAAGTGGAGAAAAAAAATGGAGAAAAAAATGGAGAAAAAGTGGAGAAAAAGTGGAGAAAAAGTGGAGAAAAAAATGGAGAAAAAGTGGAGGAAAAGTGGAGAAAAAAATGGAGAAAAAGTGGAGGAAAAGTGGAGAAAAAAATGGAGAAAAAGTGGAGAAAAAGTGGAGAAAAAAATGGAGAAGAAGTGGAGAAAAAGTGGAGAAAAAAAAATGGAGAAAAAGTGGAGAAAATTGGAGAAAAAGTGGAGAAAAAAAATGGAGAAAAAAGTGGAGAAAAAGTGGAGAAAAAGTGGAGAAAAAGTGGAGAAAAAAATGGAGAAAAAGTGGCGAAAAAGTGGAGAAAAAGGGGAGAAAAAAATGAAGAAAAAAAATGGAGAAAAAGTGAAAAAAAAGTGGAGAAAAAGAGGAGAAAAATTGGAGAAAAAATGGAGAAAAAAGTGGAGAAAAAGTGGAGAAAAAGTGGAGAAAAAGTGGAGAAAAAGTGGAGAAAAAAATGGAGAAAAAGTGGAGAAAAAGTGGAGAAAAAAATGGAGAAAAAGTGGAGAAAAAGTGGAGAAAAAGTGGAGAAAAATTGGAGAAAAAGTGGAGAAAAAATGAAGAAAAAAATGGAGAAAAAGTGGAGAAAAAGTGGAGAAAAAAATGGAGAAAAAGTGGAGAAAAAGTGGAGAAAAAGAGTGAGAAAAATTAGAGGAAAAAATGGAGAAAAAAGTGGAGAAAAAGTGGAGAAAAAGTGGAGAAAAAGTGGAGGAAAAAGTGGAGAAAAAAATGGAGAAAAAGTGGAGAAAAAGTGGAGAAAAAAATGGAGAAAAAGTGGAGAAAAAGTGGAGAAAAAGTGGAGAAAAATTGGAGAAAAAGTGGAGAAAAAATGAAGAAAAAAATGGAGAAAAAGTGGAGAAAAAGTGGAGAAAAAAATGGAGAAAAAGTGGAGAAAAAGTGGAGAAAAAGTGGAGAGAAAAAATGGAGGAAAAAAGTGGAGAAAAAGTGGAGAAAAAGTGGAGAAAAAGAGGAGAAAAATTGGAGAAAAAATGGAGAAAAAGTGGAGAAAAAGAGGAGAAAAAATGGAGAAAAAGTGGAGAAAAAGTGGAGAAAAAGTGGAGAAAAAAATGGAGAAAAAGTGGAGAAAAAGTGGAGAAAAAGTGGAGAAAAAGAGGAGAAACAAATGGAGAAAAAGTGGAGAAAAAGTGGAGAAAAAGTGGAGAAAAAGTGGAGAAAAAGTGGAGAAAAAAATGGAGAAAAAGTGGAGAAAAAGTGGAGAAAAAGTGGAGAAAAAGTGGAGAAAAAATGGAGAAAAAGTGGAGAAAAAGTGGAGAAAAAGTGGAGAAAAAGTTAAAAAAAAATGGAGAAAAAGTGGAGAAAAAGTGGAGAAAAAGTGGAGAAAAAAATGGAGAAAAAGTGGAGAAAAAAATGGAGAAAAAGTGGAGAAAAAATGGAGAAAAAGTGGAGAAAAAGTGGAGAAAAAATGGAGAAAAAGTGGAGAAAAAAATGGAGAAAAAGTGGAGAAAAAGTGGAGAAAAAAATGGAGAAAAAGTGGAGAAAAAGTGGAGAAAAAATGGAGAAAAAGTGGAGAAAAAGTGGAGAAAAAATGGAGAAAAAGTGGAGAAAAAGTGGAGAAAAAGTGGAGAAAAAGAGGAGAAAAAGTGGAGAAAAAAATGGAGAAAAAGTGGAGAAAAAGTGGAGAAAAAGTGGAGAAAAAATGGAGAAAAAAGTGGCGAAAAAGTGGCGAAAAAGTGGCGAAAAAAGTGGAGAAAAAATGGAGAAAAAGTGGAGAAAAAGTGGAGAAAAATGGAGAAAAAAATGGAGAAAAAGTGGAGAAAAAGTGGAGAAAAAGTGGAAAAAAAATGGAGAAAAGTGGAGAAAAAGTGGAGAAAAATTAGAGAAAAAAATGGAGAAAAAGTGGAGAAAAAGTGGAGAAAAAGTGGAGAAAAAAATGGAGAAAAAGTGGAGAAAAAGTGGAGAAAAAAATGGAGAAAAAGTGGAGAAAGAGTGGAGAAAAAGTGGAGAAAAAGTGGAGAAAAAAATGGAGAAAAAGTGGAGAAAAAGTGGAGAATAAAATGTAGAAAAAGTGGAGAAAAAGTGGAGAAAAAGTGGAGAAAAAATGGAGAAAAAGTTGAGAAAAAGTGGAGAAACAAGTGGAGAAAAAGTGGAGAAAAAGTGGAGAAAAAGTGGAGAAAAGTGGAGAAAAAGTGGAGAAAAAATGGAAAAAAATGGAGAAAAAGTGGAGAAAAAGTGGAGAAAAAGTGGAGAAAAAGTGGAGAAAAAATGGAGACAAAAATGGAGAAAAGTGGAGAAAAAAGTGGAGAGAAAAAGTGGAGAAAAAGTGGAGAAAAAGTGGAGAAACAAATGGAGAAAAATTGGAGAAAAAGTGGAGAAAAAGTGGAGAAAAAGAGGAAAAAAATGGAGAAAAAGTGGAGAAAAAGTGGAGAAAAAGTGGAGAAAAAAGTGGAGAAAAAGTGGAGAAAAAATGGAGAAAAAATGGAGAAAAAAATGGAGAAAAAGTGGAGAAAAAGTGGAGAAAAAGTGGAGAAAAAACTGGAGAAAAATTGGAGAAAAAGTGGAGAAAAAGTGGAGAAAAAGAGGAGAAAAAAATGGAGAAAAAGTGGAGAAAAAGTGGAGAAAAAGTGGAGAAAAAGTGGAGAAAAAATTGGAGTAAAAGTGGAGAAAAAGTGGAGAAAAAGTGGAGAAAAAGATGGAGAAAAAGTGGAGAAAAAGTGGAGAAAAAGTGGAGAAAAAAATGGAGAAAAGTGGAGAAAAAGTGGAGAAAAATGGAGAAAAAAGTGGAGAAAAAGTGGAGAAAAAGTGGAGAAAAAGTGGAGAAAAAGTGAGAGAAAAGAGGAGAAAAAATGGAGAAAAAGTGGAGAAAAAGTGGAGAAAAAGTGGAGAAAAGTGGAGAAAAGTGGAGAAAAAGTGGAGAAACAAATGGAGAAAAATTGGAGAAAAAGTGGAGAAAAAGTGGAGAAAAAGAGGAGAAAAAAATGGAGAAAAAGTGGAGAAAAAGTGGAGAAAAAGTGGAGAAAAAAGTGGAGAAAAAGTGGAGAAAAAATGGAGAAAAAATGGAGAAAAAAATGGAGAAAAAGTGGAGAAAAAGTGGAGAAAAAGTGGAGAAAAAAATGGAGAAAAATTGGAGAAAAAGTGGAGAAAAAGTGGAGAAAAAGAGGAGAAAAAAATGGAGAAAAAGTGGAGAAAAAGTGGAGAAAAAGTGGAGAAAAAGTGGAGAAAAAAATGGAGTAAAAGTGGAGAAAAAGTGGAGAAAAAGTGGAGAAAAATATGGAGAAAAAGTGGAGAAAAGTGGAGAAAAATTAGAGGAAAAAATGGAGAAAAAAGTGGAGAAAAAGTGGAGAAAAAAGTGGAGAAAAAGTGGAGAAAAAGTGGAGAAAAAATGGAGAAAAAGTGGAGAAAAAGTGGAGAAAAAGTGGAGAAAAAATGAGACGAAAAATGGAGAAAAAGTGGAGAAAAAAGTGGAGAAAAAGTGGAGAAAAAGTGGAGAAAAAGTGGAGAAACAAATGGAGAAAAATTGGAGAAAAAGTGAGAGAAAAGTGGAGAAAAAGAGGAGAAAAAAAATGGAGAAAAAGTGGAGAAAAAGTGGAGAAAAAGTGGAGAAAAAAGTGGAGAAAAAGTGGAGAAAAAATGGAGAAAAAATGGAGAAAAAAATGGAGAAAAAGTGGAGAAAAAGTGGAGAAAAAGTGGAGAAAAAAATGGAGAAAAATTGGAGAAAAAGTGGAGAAAAAGTGGAGAAAAAGAGGAGAAAAAAATGGAGAAAAAGTGGAGAAAAAAGTGGAGAAAAAGTGGAGAAAAAAATGGAGTAAAAGTGGAGAAAAAGTGGAGAAAAGTGGAGAAAAATATGGAGAAAAAGTGGAGAAAAAGAGGAGAAAAATTAGGGAAAAAGTGGAGAAAAAGTGGAGAAAAAGTGGAGAAAAAAGTGGAGAAAAAGTGGAGAAAAAGTGGAGAAAAAAAGTGGAGAAAAAGTGGAGAAAAAGTGGAGAAAAAATGTGAGAAAAAGTGGAGAAAAAGTGGAGAAAAAGTGGAGAAAAAGTGGAGAAAAATGGAGAAAAAGTGGAGAAAAAAATGGAGAAAAGTGGAGAAAAAAGTGGAGAAAAAAGTGGAGAAAAGAAGAGAAAAATGAGAAAAAAGGAAAAAAGTGGAGAAAAAGTGAAGAGAAAAAGTGGAGACAAAAATGGAGAAAAAGTGGAGAAAAAGTGAGAAAAAGTGGAGAAAAATATGGAGAAAAAGTGGAGAAAAAGTGGAGAAAAAGAGGAGAAAAAAATGGAGAAAAAAGTGGAGAAAAAGTGGAGAAAAAGTGGAGAAAAAATGGAAAAAAAATGGAGAAAAAAGTGGAAAAAAGTGGAGAAAAAGTGGAGAAAAAAAGTGGAGAAAAAAATGGAGAAAAAGTGGAGAAAAAGTGGAGAAAAAGTGGAGAAAAAGATGGAGAAAAAGTGGAGAAAGTGGAGAAAAAATGGAGAAAAAGTGGAGGAAAAGTGGAGAAAAAATGGAGAAAAGTGGAGAAAAAGTGGAGAAAAAAATGGGAGAAAAAGAGGAAGAAAAGAGAAAATGGAGAAAAAAGTAGAGAAAAAGTGGAGAAAAAGTGGAGAAAAAAGTGGAGAAAAAGTGGAGAAAAAGTGGAGAAAAAGTGGAGAAAAAATGGAGAAAAAGTGGAGAAAAAGTGGAGAAAAAAATGGAGAAAAAAGTGGAGAAAAAGTGGAGAAAAAGTGAGAAAAAGTGGAGAAAAAGTGGAGAAAAAGTGGAGAAAAAGAGAAGTGGAGAAAAAGTGGAGAAAAAATTGGAGAAAAAGTGAGAGAAAAAGTGGAGAAAAAGTGGAGAAAAAGTGGAGAAAAAGTGCGAGAAAAAATGGAGAAAAAGTGGAGAAAAAGTGGAGAAAAAGTGGAGAAAAAAATGGAGAAAAAGTGGAGAAAAAGTGGAGAAAAAGTGGAGAAAAAGTGGAGAAAAAAATGGAGAAAAAGTGGAGAAAAAGTGGAGAAAAAATGGAGAAAAAGTGGAGAAAAAATGGAGAAAAAGTGAGAGAAAAAGTGGAGAAAAAATGGAGAAAAAGTGGAGAAAAAGTGGAGAAAAAGTGGAGAAAAAGAATGGAGAAAAAATGGAGAAAAAGTGGAGAAAAAGTGGAGAAAAAGTGGAGAAAAAATGGAGAAAAAAATGGAGAAAAAGTGGAGAAAAAGTGGAGAAAAAATGGAGAAAAAAGAATGGAGAAAAAGTGGAGAAAAAGTGGAGAAAAAAGTGGAGAAAAAGAAAATGGAGAAAAAAGTGGAGAAAAAGTGGAGAAAAAAGTGAAAAGGAAAAAATGGAGAAAAGTGGAGGAGAAAAAGTGGAGAAAAAATGAGAGAAAAAAAGTGGAGAAAAAGTGGAGAAAAAGTGGAGAAAAAAGTGGAGAAAAAAAATGGAGAAAAAGTGGAGAAAAAAGTGGAGAAAAAAAATGGAGAAAAAGTGGAGAAAAAGTGGAGAAAAAGTGGAGAAAAAGTGGAGAAAAAAAATGGAGAAAAAGTGGAGAAAAAGTGGAGAATAAAATGTAGAAAAAGTGGAGAAAAAGTGGAGAAAAAGTGG